>NC_056742.1:546358968-546658968 GCF_019279795.1 Protopterus annectens | reverse complement strand
GCTGCCTGACAACTATCTACATGTTTCATGGGGAAAACATAATCAAAGTAAAAAATGAAAAGCAAACAAGAAATAAGCTCAAGATACATTGCTTAAAAGGATTACTGTACAGGTTATGGACCACATGATTGGCATTTTGTTTAGTTTATGGGTAAAGCCTGCAGAGATGATGGAAGGCTCCAAGTGTAATGAGCTTCTTAAAATAATGTAATCCTGTCCTTTATTAAAAATACTGTCATATGCATTTCAATACCCAAGGCGTATGCATTATCTAGTTAAGTATTCTCTACAAGGCAACAACAGAAAGGCTTTCAATGTTGGCAATTCTTTAACAGTATGCTTATTAAAGCTTACTTGCATCTTACAATCTCAGCCAAGCTTACCTGATGGTCATTAAAGTATTGCTACTTAAACACAGAGCAACAGGCACTTTGAGTAATAAGCATAAATCAACAGTACAAAAAATATGACAGAAACCAGACCATTCTGCAAAAATCAAGGACATATGAAAAGCCACTCTTGTACTTGTGTCTACCTTGGATGGGGGGATACTCTGCACATTTATACTGCATAACTACTCCTTGCCTTGCTTCGACACATCCATAGTCACTACATGGGGGAGTGGGGTGCAACAAGTATGTCACAATTTGAAATGTCTCTGGCTGACTGTGATGGCCCTGACACATTTGTCAACCTCAGAGCAAGAAGTCTGGACAAAGCCATACAAAGAAGTGGGACAAAAGCCCAAAAATAAGGAGAATTTTTAAATATTGCTCTTATAAACTTAGAAAGATAATAGAATAGATCTTGCATTAGTATGAATTTTCTGAATGGTATGAAATCTGAAACTCAAATGTCTGTCATTATTTTCTAACTTCAGTCTTTAATGTTTTGTCACTAATTTGCCAAAAAAACCCACAATTTTATGAAAAAAGGACCAAAAATGTGATGTAAAAATATAAAATAGCCACACAATACAGCTGGGAACCTGTCAAAGAAGGGACACTTTAATATTAGTACTGCTAACTTGAGCAGCTGACAAAATAAAATAATTCACATGCATTTCTGAAATAAAAGTAATCTATAACTCTGATTATTACAGTTATTTCTTAATTGTAAACCCTCCATGTTTTCTTCCAAAATCACTATTTTGTGGTGGGATTATTAGGGGGAAGAGCAACATTTTGAGGCAAAATCAGGGACAGTTGAAAGGTTTGGCTATGCCTAATTCTATAAAGCAATTTATTTGCATGTACCTCTCAACCTGTTAATGCAATAAATCTGGACCAGGCCAAATATATTGGGGGAACATATAAATTGTATTAAAAATTGCTCTTGTATAAACTGAGACAGTTGATAGAACAACAGGTCTTACTTTAGCATGCATTTTTCTGAAGGTTATGAAGTCTGAAACTCAGTGTGTCATTATTTAGTGACTTAATTCCTAAATGATTTGTCAGAAAACCACAAATTTTATGAGGAACAAACCAAAAATAAGAAGCAAAAATCTATTCATTCTTTGAGAATCTGGACAGTTGGGAGGTATAGTTCAGCTTTAAGTTTGCCGTCCTTCCCGCTCACAAAATCATGGTCAAATGGAGCCTCCCCCTGCAGCCATTCCAATGATCCATTACTTGGCTATTTCACTCCATTCACCACAAACACTAATGTGCATACTGATTTACTTCTATGATGATTTGGACTTCATTTGTAAGCTTTATTTTGCATTTTACAGCACAAACACTAAGACATCTGCTAAACAAACTTAGCATTAAAACTTCTCTGCCCTTGAAACATCATTGAAACGTACATTCAAAGAAAATGCATTTTACCAGTGGCAGATAAAGATTAATTCTGGGCTGTTTTCAAAGCATAGGCCCCTTGCATATGAAACATACATGTGCTCTTTGATACACCTTCCTATTGTTTTGAACATTTTTCTAGTAAACTATGAAACAAAACGCATGCACCCATAATGACAAAACTGCCCAGTTCAGAACATTTCCATCATAAAAGTCTACTCAAACTTCTACAGTCCACCATTATCAGTAAATATGCACAATTCTACAGTCCACCATTATCAGTAAATATGCACAATCTCTAAAGAAGTAAAAAAGTCATCTAAATAATTCCACATTAAATAAATCTGTAACTAATGAAGAGGTTGGTGCTAACAAACACATTTATATTTCATGGTTTCATCGAAAAGTGTCTGATGCCCCTGAGGAATAAATTGCCTATATCACATTAAAAATGATAAGCTAGTAATATTGCAATAGGAAATGGATGGCAAACTGATAACAGGCTCATAGTTAGTATCTTAACTTTTTCAGTATGGCAGCATTCACCCCTTGTGGGAGTAGAACCAACAACCTTCTGCATCAAAAGCAAGTACACAACCTGTTGTGGTATTAACAACTTAGCATAAGCAGCACTAAACTTCTCTTTCCCTGCAGCTCTCAGCTCCTTTGCAGCACAAGAAATCTGGAAAAAGCCAAATTTATTGGGGGGGGGGGGTCAAAAACCAGGGACACATTAAACATTGCTTGTATAAGCTTGGAATGTTGCTAGAATAAAATGCTGTGTTACCACCATACATTTTACTGCCAAGGTCCCTGTGCAAAACAGTCAGAGCAATATACCACTATGCCAAATCACCTGCTTTGTGAAAGAGCGGAAGACTGAAACTTAAATGGCTATCATTTAATGAATTCAGTTCTCACCATAGCTGTCAACCTCTTAGCACAAAACACCTGGACAAACCCAGTAATGAGGGAATACAGCCCTCAAACATATTCAGTGAATTCAGTTCTTGCCATAGCTGTCAACCTTAGCACAGAAAACCTGGACAAAGCCAATAATGGGGTAATACAGTCCCAAAATAAGGACAAATTTCAAATATTTATCTTATAAACTTAGGTTGTGTTACTATGTATTTTCTGAAGAATATGAAGTCTGAAATTCAAATGCCTGTCAATTTTACTTTTGACTGAACAAAAACAATTTTCAGCAGAGGCCCAGGGAGAAATACTGCAGACACGTTTTTGTAAAATGGCAGGACACCAGAGAAAATCCACACAAACACAGGGAGAAGATGCAGACTCCACACAGAAGGCACCCCAGCCAAGAATCAAACCAGAAAACCTACAGCTGTGAGGCAACAATGCTACCACTGCACCATCATATATGTAAGGAATTAAACATTACAACTGCATAGACTTCTGGGATCTCTGCTGTTACATGTTTCCCAGTCCGGACTGCTGCTGAAACAGTCTGCGCATGCTCCAGACTGTCCCAGCAGCAGTCCGGACTAGTGCACATGCGCGAAAGTCCGCAAATTTTGAATTTTTTTATCTTTTACTTTCTTTTAATTTCTTTATTTTTACAGCTGGGGGGCAGCAGTCTGGCAGTCCAATAGTACGGGCCACCCCTGGGACCAGATATGTGAGGTAGGTGTCCTGAATCAGATATGTTTACCTGTAGATACATATAATTTGCATAGGGGTCTTGTCAACAGTTGACTGCACTTGGAGTGTCTCATGTGTGTTAGACTGTTTGACCAGCCTGGAGGTGTGTGTCTGTCTAATATATATTTATAATCCACCTCCTTTGGCTTTGCTACTCACATTTTGGGGTCTGGCTGTGGTATGGGATGAGTGATCAGGTAGAGATGGGTTTCTCTCCATGGCTGTGGGCCAGATTTCTGTGACTGCACAAATGTCACCATCTTCCAGGGTTACAACTGCTTGCAATGAGTGCATTTTCCTGTTTAGACTCCTAGCATTTAGCAGCATGGCTTTAATTTGCATTTTGTTGAGTGTTTTATGTTGGTAGTATGGAATCCATGACTTTCCTTACAAAGATACTATGGGGGAGGCAAGGTCCTTTGCCAAAGGCCTGAAGGCCAAGTGAGACAGATGCAGGCCATCTCTAGCAAGGCAATGTGGTCTGTCGATCATATGTTCCCAGGCTGCCAGGCAGTGGATTTCCCTAGTATGACACCAGTAAGTGAGCTAAGTGTTACTGACAATCATTTTCTGTTTGTATTGAGCCATCATTCTGGGTGACAGCAGACTGCTACTTAAGGTTAGGGACATACCTGCATGGGACACATATTCAGCATGCTGAATCATGTCTGTCTTCCTATAGTCCAGGGTGGTACATCTGACATTGTTCACACTGCCATGGACCAGGCCGGAGTGATAACTGCACCTGTTGTGGGGTGACTTGAGTGCATGTGTGATATGGTAGACTATGGCACCTGACAAACAAGTGATCGTGACTTTCTCCTTATCCTGCTTGGTGAGAGGCACATCTGTGTGTCTCCCAATGGAGTCTTCTATGAGTAATATGTTGGGTGTATGGTAAGGCCTTAGTGTTTGCAAGACCCTAGTGTGTGGACTATGCATGGCCTGCGGTGTGTAGGTTTGTAGAGTTCTCATGTGTTTTTGCCTCTGAGGTGTCCTTTGTTTGAGTTTTTGTTTTATTGCGGACCTCCACTTATGTGGGTGTGTGTTGTGTATTTGCAGGTGATGTTTACTGACTCCACAGACTACATGGCACCGATATTACTGTACAATTTGTTCTGGTGTGCACATTCTCCATTTGTCTGGCCAGTGGTTCCCCTTCCCCTTATGTGTGTCTCTTTTTCCTTTTGTAGTCTAGTCGCAGGCTTTACCTACAGTGGCTGCTGTTATGTATTTGTAATTCTGGTGTGAGCAGAGTAAATGCCGTAACATGACATACAAGGTTATGGACTTCACACCTCTGAGTGTACCTGTTTAGCAGGTTGTCCATTATTGTCCCACTACATTTGCTGTGTTCCTCAGATGGTTTGTGTTACTATGTGTTATTATGAGGCTACATGTTGGCCTAGCTGTCAAACTGTCACAAAGTGACATCTGGACGGGTCCATATATGACAGTCAGACAAAGGCCCAGACATGGGGACAGGGTGTTAATACTGTTCTGCCAAACATAGACAGTTGGGAGACCAGTTTGATATTTGCTTGCTTTCTCTTATGGGTATGATGTCTGCTTCTCCACTGTCTGCCATTGATGTTTTGACATGACCCTTTCTTGTTTTGCAAATAGTTGGCAGACAAATGGAATGTTAGGACAAGCAGAACATATACACAAGGCATACTTGTGCTCCTTTTGCGACAACCTGTCATTCCAGGGGTATGGATGTTGGCCAGTGACATGTTGTCAGTGCTGACACAGTAATGTGGCAGCCTTTTGTAACCTGGCAGTACACTAACCTTCAGGTACCTGCTGTCCTACTAGACACCATACCTCCCAACTTTTTAGAGCCTGACATCTGGACAAAGCCATAAGTGAGTTGGGGTCAAAGGCCTAAATATAGGGACCATTGTTAACTACTGGCCTTATAAACCTAGCAAGGTGATACCATAACAGGTTTTGCATTAGCATGCATTTTCCTAATGGGTATGAAGTCTGAAACTACAATCTGTCATTATTTTCTGACTTTAGTCTTTCGAGATTTGCCAAAGGTTTGCCAGAAAACCACAATTTCATGATAAACAGACAATAAATATGATCCAAACCTCTGGACATTCTGCAAAAAGTCTGTACAGTTGAGAGGTATGGTAGGCACTGTGTAGGTTACTCTGAGCTGTGTACTGTCCATATGTGTGGCCCTCTGTCCCTGACCTGTCCAACTTTCCTGCAGTAACAAATATTGACATCTGGACAGTGTGTAGAACTTCTACCGTAGGTGTAGTTGACATGCAAAATAGTTGGCACTGCAGTTCTTGGAACATGGACCCTGTCAACCACAGTACTGTACCTAGGCCACTAAGACACAACAGCCAGGAGTAAGTGAAGGCCACAAACTGACAGTATTAACAACACATATACATACCTCATTGACCCCTGCATATTGCAGACATGCAATAAGTTATCAAGTTGATTGGGACAGCCCTGGGAATGTGTGCTCTGCTGATAATACCTTACAAACATTAATGTTACTGCATTTCTATGGGAACATGAGTGTGTGTGGAGGGGGGCACCTGTCAACTTTACACATTTGCACAGACTGTGCTGATGTTGGCTTTACATTTTGGTTCTATTTAGCATAGTATTGTGCCTATATTGTAGAATACAGGCATATTACTAAAGCCGCATGTTAGATTGTAATGGCAGACATTTGGGTTTCAGACTTCTTACTCTTCAGAGCCTTAATGCAACTGCAAGACCTGCTGTGATATCACTGTGTAAGTCTGTATGGGAATATTTCACCATTGTCCCCATTTGTGGGCATTTGCCAGACATTTCTTTATGGTTTTCTAAGGCTGACTTGCTGGGTGAGGCTGAGGGGTGAGTATGGGACCCCCACATTAGATTGCCCCCCACATATACTGCAGTGTGATTTGTCACCTAAGGGACTACTGCATACTCTGGGGAAGCCAGTATTGGGTGCACATTTCCTGTTGTCCCACATATCTGTTGGTTGTCTGCTGCTATCCCAGTAGGCCACCCTGTTCCCTTGCATGCATGCAGCGATACCATAGCTATGCTACCACAACGTTCCACTCCATTCATTTATTGTTAAGAATACTGACTTAGCTTGTGCCTGTGGCAGTTGTAAGGATGGTGCTTGAGGGCTGACTCTGTCATATGCATGCAGTACACAGCCTATACATGGTAAGATAAAGGTAGTGTGATGTGTGTGGCATCCATTTTACTGCATGTGTGAGTCAGATAGAGGTGTCAGTCCCTCGGTCCCTACAGTGTCAGTGTGTGTGCTATGCTTTGCCTCTTTGCCAAGGCCTGGGCATACTGGGCATGCCTCTGTCTGCCTACATGAGCAGGCTCAGGGGGTTCTTCCTCCAAGTTCCTCTGTGCCTGTGGGGACCTTGGCAATGGTAGAGGGATGTGTGGCCTTTCCTTGTGATGTTCCTGCCACAGCTGTTTATGCAGGATCATATTGTGTAGCATGGCACATACTATGAACATGTGTGCACATGTGGCTGGAGAGTACTGCAGGGCTCTACCAGATATGTTGAGGCTGCAGATCCGTGACTTGAGGATCCAAAACACATGCTCTACAATGTTCCTGGTTTGCGTGTGTGCTTCATTATGGCATTCTTCAGTGGATGTGTGTGCATTTCTGATAGGTGTCATCATCCATGGCTCCAGTGCATAGCCAACATCCCCCACCAGATGGCCATATGGGATGTCCTCCCTGGCAAATGCCTGGTACAGCTGTGAGGCATGCCAGATGTGGGAGTCATGATAACTACCAGGGCTGCCAGTACACACATTCGTGATAATGCCCCGGGCATTGCACATGACCTGGCAGTTGATGGAGTGATAGCTCTTGTGGTTGACATAGACTCTACCCTCTTCACCGGGTGGTACCTTGATCGTATCCTATGTTTAGTTTTATTAGAGTTGCAAAAATATACATGTTTATCGTACCCCACCCTGTCCTGCAGACATTTTCTACAAGTTTTTTATCTAGCACTTTTTGCAGGTGAACCCATCTCTTGGACCATGCATACTGCACTGGCATGTTTTATTTATGCTGCTTTTGTTGATGCAGCTATTGTTAAATTTGTACTTGCAGGCTCTGACAGCAATGTGTTGCAGCTGTTTAATTTGTAAATATTTTTATACAGATGCATTATATCCTGTCAAGACTACTGCAATAATATATGCAAGAACATATAATTACATATAATTATAACTACATATAATTGCACTAAACTGTACTGTAAAATTTATTTTACTAACTTCAATACATTGCTGAGCTGCCTGTCTTCTCTAGCTACTGCTCATGTGTGCGATGATCGGCTATCAGTACTTCTCGATGGGGGGTCTTCTTTGTTCTCCTCCCACCCCAACACAAGCATTTCCAGTCACAGTTACCTTTGCAGTTGCATTAACTCCTCCCACCAATTTTATATTATACAGTAACCCTCCTATTTACACTTCTACTATAATTATCTTAGCCAAATCTCATTATTATCATCATGATATCAATAGTAAGCTAGAGATACTACATAATGCTCTCTTCTAACCTAAGATGGATACCATTGTAAGCATTGCTGTAACACTCCTGCAGAATCTAACCAGTTTATTGACAGGGTTGCTTACATCTGAATGGCACTGACTGTAAAATGAGTATTACAAGCACAGATGTCTGAATCATCTTAGTAATCAATCCAGCATATTGTCTGTGAACTACTCAACAGGCCAGGGACCAAACATGACATCTAAAACACATTAATTTACAGCTCATGCATGAATATATTATATACCTATGTGGCATTAGTATATTTTACGGCTTTTCAACAAATATCTCTCTCTCTCTCTCTCTCTCTCTCTATATATATATATATATATATGTCAAAATAACAAACTAACATAATGTCGAGTTGCAAAACGGCGAGAGAGAGACAATGAAAGACTACATTCATGAATGTCCAGATTGTTGTAAGTTTTCACTTCGAAAGGAGTCAGTTGGCCAATGTAGTGAACTTTGCCCTTTTCTCCACTGTAGTGCGATCTCAAAGTTAGTATATTTAGTTGGGGGGGGGTGAATCCACCCCCCCCACTTGTGTGGGTTTTATTTACTTTGGTTTGTTTTTTTAAGTTTTGTTGGATGACTGTTTACTTGCCAGGGGAAAATTTACAACGATCTGGACATTCATGGCTGTTTTAACTCATGGCTCTAAATGATTATAACTGATCTACTTTAGGAGCTCAGACAGCATCCTTTACTGTCATAGTGATGTACTACTTTATGTCATAAATGGATAGTAAATTTATTCCTCTCCCATTGGAAGGAACACTATAGGTGGTATTCATAGGTATGTGCTGCACAAGTGTTTAAGGTGAATATGTATATAGCAACCCTTCTCCAATATGCTAATGTTAACTAACTAGCATATGTGCAACCTATGAAGACCTGCTCATGTAATCTGTGCAGAGATATAAGTATGTGAGCTGAGCTGGAAAGTGAGCAGATAATGCTTGCACCAATGTATATGTGGAAGTCTGACATTACTTCATAAATTTCTGAAGTTAACCAGCAAGTGTGACTTTCTTCTTACATTGTGAGGCTTCACTGTGAAACACTGAACATACCTTGTCAGACTGGCACTGGCTAGTGAATAATCTCACTTTTCAGCAGCCTTAATCTGCAGGTGTCCATTGATAGAAACAGTTTATTTTATTTATATGTGTGGAACGGAAGTGGATAGGAAAATTTTAAAATAGGACAGAGGAAAAAGTAGACATGGGAAACACAGTAGAGTAACAAAAGGCCATTATGATAGAGGAAGATGTGGGTATTACATTTCTTTAGTAGGAATAGACCCCTTTCTTCTAAAATGTATAGGGATAGAGGGGGAAGGCTACAAGAAATCAAGAGCAGGTATGGCAGTAAGAGATAAGGGTTTTGACAAAAAACATAAGAAGACAGGCTGGGTGGGGGAAGGGAAGATAAACAAACAGAGGATGTACAACTGGTGATGGTGTAGGATGTTGGGTAAAAGACAGTGGGCATGTATGAGACAATAAAGTAAGTGCACAGTTGAATGGGATAAGGGGGACACAAGACCACAAAATCAACACACTGGCCTGGAGGTCTTTGATGAGAGCCCTGCCCAGGAGCATCTGGGCAGGAATATCACAATGTTAGGGGTGTCTCTGGAGGCTCAGTGTTTGGATCTTGTCAGTCTGGTGTGTCTTGCACTTGTCAAAGTAGTTCATATGGGTCCCCCACTTCTCCAAAGCCCTCTCAACAGCAGCCTGCATCATAGTATTAAGGGAGGCTGTGGCATTTTTAGGTTCATAGGTTCATAGGTGTTTACTAGGCTAACAACCACAGGGGCCTTTTTAAGCCTAGCATGCATCCCAGATCTCTGACAAGTTTTGATACCCTTGATAAGTATAAGCAGGGGCTTGGGAGATGAAACATTTACAAACTAGGGCCTGGGAGATGAACCATTTACAGATTGCCTGTATCCATTAGAGACATTGGTGCGAAACCAGGGATGAATTTCCTGTTCCCCATCCAATTGTCCAAGTTGCACTTGAATTGGATTAGGGAGGAACTCTGCTTCACATGGATAGGGAGCCTGTTCCAGAGACGGGGTAATCTCTGGAATACATAGCGGTCTCTCCAGCAGGTCCTATTTATATCACAGGCAAGGTTTAAGTCCTTTGAATGGATAATTCTGGTGTTGTTTGTTTTGCAGATATACAGGAGGTCCATCAAAGTGAGGTCTACCAATGCCCTGTATGTCAGGCATATATCTCTCCCCCAAAGCCTGTAGGAGACAGAATACAGGGATAGGGCCTTGAGGTGGTCTGCACAGGACATTTTACTTAAGCCCTGTATTCTTTTAGTGAGGAATCTCTGTGGACATTCCAACTTTTTGATATACCTGGTTAGGTACATACCAAAGAGGCATTGTACTCAATGATAGGTGTGATGAATGCTGAATACAGTGGAACAATGACTTCCTTGGACTCAGATGCCATACCTTTGTTTATAAGTTGCACAACATTGAATGGTTTCCTCACTACAGTAGACAAGTGATGGTCAAAGGCTAGATTACTATCTATGTGTGTCCCTAGGTCTCTGACTACTGGGTCAACTCTAAGGGGTGTGTTGTCAATATGATAGTTACCAGGGGTGGATGGCTTCCTGAAGGATACTATTATGCATATCTTGGCATTTAGTTGTAGTCCATGGCTCTGACACCAGTTGTTTGTCTATGTCAGCCCCTCCTGCAGAACATTTGTGTCAATGTGGGATACAATGACAGCTCCTAATTTGCAATCATCTACATACAGGGCTGCCTATAAGGAGTCACCAATTCTCCCCAATGATGCAGATTTGAGATATGCTGACAGTGAGAATATCTTCATTGTTAGAGCTGAGGACTGTAGCAAAGGTGCTCCAGGTTAGTCAAAAATTGCAGGTGGAGACAAACTGTGAAGAAAGCAATCAGTAACATAATGCAATTGAGTAAATATTGTAAATTAACTAAGAACTTAATTCATGAAAGAAGAATCATATATGTGGTTGAAGGATTAGCTTTCTGTAGTAGGGCATGTATTTTACTTATACTTTCTCCTGTGCTGCAAAATAAAGAGAAATGATACTGTTAGCATGCTACATGCATTAATACTTTTAGTATAAAGAACAAGGTAATGCTAAACTGGTATGTTATTGTCCTTTGCCAAGGTGTGCTGCTGTCAGGAGACTTAGTGGTACTGGCTATGTCTTGAGATGTAAACCATCAGAGTATATCCGCATGCGGCTAGCACCTGCACATATCCCACCTAACCAGCTAATAAAATCTACTTAACTATACCTGTTAAGATATAACCTAAGGTCTTTCTTTGTGTTGCTGTAATTTTCTCCTCCCACCACAAAAGTAACTGCTTGCTTTGGGTCATCAATGTCTTAACACGTGGCATTAAATGTTATGATATTTGTTAAACTGTACTTTGCTGTGTGCATTTGTATGCAGAAGGTTCAGTGTTGGGATGTGTTCAGCAGACTAACAATTTTTTTTTGTGAAAAAGGAAAAAAGTATTCTTCTTATTGCTTATTGCAATTGCATTACACTGTTGAATTCAGCTAAATACTCAACAGTGCCATAGTGCAAAGTTGGCATTATAGCAGCAGCACTATGGAAACATACCATCTTAGAGCTATTGAATTATAATAATGAAAGGCAAATGAATGGTTATTTATTGAATTACTCTAGGTGTAGCTCTTTAATTTCTGCCACCCACTGGGCAAGCTGATAAAACTGACTTCTATACAGGTCATCATAAGGATAACTACACTGTTCACCACTTCTATGGATTCTGCTTGCATGGATAGCTTGTCAGCAAGCTCAATCCATACATCAGTGGAATTAATTGTCTGCCTGGGCAGAATGCAGCCTTTTTTGTATATGGTACCGTAGAGATGGAGAAATATTTAATCTCCTTTGCACACTGAGCTTTTACAGAATCCATTTTTTCTAGCCAGAGTTAAGAAACAAAACAGTGGCTATTCTATCAACGTGAGACTATTATGATGTGAACCATGCCTAATACAATATGATTATAAGCATCTCAGGTAACTGCTTGATTTGGCCATTGCTGCAAAAAGTGTGGCTATGTTCATGCATGATTCAGACAGGTGCACATGTATTTCCATGTTAGTGGACGACCATGCTTGTGTGAACTTGCTTACAAAAATGGTAACATTTGCACATGGACAATAGTGCAATTAATTGGGCAGTGTGTCTAAAAACATAATTTGCATAAGAGCTTTGTAAACTTACCAAACTTTGTAGGAGTGTCATGCACTTTGTCATTTTGTGCACCTCTGATTACAGTGTTTATGTGAAGATATTGGGAAAGCCAAAGTAAAAGCAAAAAAGAGTATTAAAAATGAATTTAAAGACATGAAAAGGTGAACATAGAGTATTTCATAACAGTTAGAACAGGACTGGAAGTACTTCTGCAGTAGTGACAATAGAAAATTCTATTACTGCTACTAGCAACTGCCACTCATTCAGCAATTACAATATAGCATTCTGCAAGTTCTCTTTTTTCTGTATGCTACAGTTAGCATTATTTTATGTTTACCAGTGTTATAGGCACCTGGCAATAACAATGTACAGGACCATTGTGCACAAACATGATTGAAAATAATTAAATGCAAGCCACATACTTAACCCACCACAACATAACATACTGCAGTAAAATCCCAAAGGTTATGCAGTTGTTCAGGCAGTATAATGTACACATCAGTGCTCAGTGTACACACACACACACACACACACACACACACACACACAAACACACACACACACACACACACACACACACACACACACACGCATACACTTTCACAAAAGTAATCCACTGTTATTTACTAAAACTGAACAGATTCACATAGCAGTGTTAGATTTACATCAGGGGTTCAGCTAGTAGTATTCTGAGGGTCAACATGTTACAGCAGCTGGTAACAAGACACAGGGGGGATAACTTCACATCTGAGGAGAACTGTATCCTCATGAATGCATTTAAGATCTATGGACAATGCCTATTAGGTAAAGGTGGTCTTTGAAGGGGAAAGTGTGCTAAAGTAAGGGACTAAGTGCTGTCAGATATATATACAATTGGGTAAGAAACTGTACATTGGCACAGTGTAGGAAATGTACTAGTAACACAATGTTTCATGCCAGGAGTGAAGCACGGCAGAATGCAATTGCTCATAAGACCTCTGGTGAGTATTCTTCGAATGCACAGAATGATACCCGATGAGCAGTATTCAATATCCTATGCAGTGATGATTATAATGGTAAGGTAAGGATGATGGAATAAGTACTACTGAAGATGGCATGAACGCTGGCAGTTTGGTATGCCCACACTGTTACTAATAAATTCCAAAACCAAATCCTTACCAAGGGGAAACCAAGCCAAAACTAAAAACTATGCCTTGGATAACATTCCAATAGGTTCAAGGAAACTATAAAGCGTAAACAACTTTTGTAAATAAACTTTATTTATGAAAGTTGTTTACATTTCATAGTTTCCTTGAACCTATCAGAATGTTATCCAAGGCATAGTTTTTAGTTTTATGCCCACACTGCGTTCAAACCAATGTTGGAGCAGGTCAGTATTATCTTGTACTAGCTTGGATAACAGGATAGTTATTTGTCAGTATATTGCATGACTACATAACCGTTTCAATGGGCAGGATTCACGAAGCCTCCGTGTAAGAGAAACAAGGCTTACACGGAGGCTGCAGTTAAATGGTGTGACGTCAGCATGTCATGCATATGCATGAGGGCATGCTGAATCACACGTAAGGCTAACACGGTCCGTGGAAGACAGTAGGGTGTGTGTCCGTAGGCTGAGCCCTGCAAGCGGACACGCTCCCAGAAGAGTAAAAGTGCCCAAAGTAAACACCCACGACAGAGTCCATGGAAATGTGAATAAACACAACACAACACATGCCCCCACAGATTATGAACATAAAATATATAAATGAACATGTTATATATTTTTTTTAAATTGTAAAGATGTTTGCCCGTGATTGCGCTCGTTTGCGCGGGCGTGCCCGTAGCTCAGCCACAGTTAGCAGTAAGTGGAAAAGCATATAAGAACTAACTATGCAAAGTAAGCCAAAAAGCAATAGCATAGCGGTAGAGACGTCGGCTGAAGAGCAGACAGTCATGGTTCGAGCCCCCACAACATCAATTTTTATTTTTAGTAAAATAAGCACGAAACAAGTCCCTGACATATATGTACACATATAAAATTATATGTTATGTAAAATGTAATGAAATAGGCCATTTATTTTGAAGAAATGTGAGATAACAAAATAATAAAAAATACCAGATGTGCCTATAGCTGAGCTACAGTTTAACAAGGTGAGTGCATCTGCCCGTAGGAGAGCAGTGGTTTAACAGGTGTAAAATGAGTGCCCGTAAGGGAGCCGTGTTTTAACACGCTGAAACTGTGTGCCTGTAGCTGAGCTGAGCATAATATGCATGCTGACAGCCAAATGAGGTGTAAACCAGCGTAACCCGTTTGCGCGGAGCTGCGCACTGCGCCAACAAGCTAACCGATGGGCAACATTGAGCAAGCTGTAACAAAACTGCCTTTACACAGACACACCCCCTAGCCTGTCTAGACAGTCATAAAATATAAAAAGCAGTGGCCAGGTTCAAACCCAGGATACCATGCACCATAGTCAAGGTACTGAACCACTACGCCATGACAGCTATACTTAGAAATGCAGTAATAGCAAATATATGGGAATGAATAGAAAGTGGAGCATGACAAAGCAGGTTTTGTGAAGTTGATACAATTCCAAAATGGCCAATCACAGATAAGTGCGGGAAAAACGGCATATATATAAGCCCCATAGGCGGGAATACACAGCATAAACGATTGTAGAACTAACTTGCAGCCAGAATGTCAGGAGTAGGTGAGGGTAGTTGCTTTCGAGCACAGAGGTGGGGCATTGAGGAGTCCAGATATATGGTCTGGCTCCTAGTCCACAATCATGAGGCCCAACTCATGCAGAGCCAGGTCCTGTGGGGAGCATATAGGGCTGAGGCGTGGGACCGGTTGGCTCATGATCTCACCAGTGCCACAGGACTTCCAAGGACTGGTGAGCAGATCCGTCACCACCATGTGGACCTGAAGAGACGTAAGCAGGACCAATTGAACCTTTGGATCCAGGAGGCCCGGCAAATGCCCAACGCCCCACTACTGAGTAAGTTACATTTAATTATGTATGTAAGAAATTAAACTAGCTGATATTATGGAGATGTGTATTCCAATATTACTTCATTTATATTACAGCTGCAGGTGTCCGTTCTGTGAACCGCAGAGCCTATGGTGATAGGCTGGTGCGGTTGCCCCACCAGGTAGGTCAGTAATCCTCTCCCAGTAACTGTAAAGAAATATAAAAGTATGACAGTTAGCAAAAGAGTGCAGTGTCGTCACTAAGTAATAAAATGTGCAAGTAACAGTGTAAGAGTGTTTGCAAGTATTGCTTGATTACAAAAGTATGTTGCAGTCTGTAATCCAAACAGAAAAATGAAAATGTCTGAAATAAAGTCTGAAATAAAGATGCCCCACCTGTAATATAATAGTACACAACCTGCAGCAGGCTGAAAAGTACAGCTGCAGAAGATGAGCAATTCACATGTGTGAAATATATCCCTGTTGAAATACTGAAACATGACAGAAGTGAGACTGCTGGAAAGGATTGTAATAACTACAGTAAAACATGTCAATAAAGCCTAGAAGTAAGTACCATCCTGAATAGTAAAATGAAAACAAGTGAGAGAGTGTGAGAAAGAGTTATGAATCCACCAATAAAGTAGTAATAACCCCTGAATAAAGTATACTGCAGTCAGTACAGAATGAAATGAATGTGACAAGCAGAACCAAACTGCAAAATGTGTTCAAAATGTTGCTGCAGCTGGAATGTGTATCCCAAAATCTGGATATGTTGCTCTCAGTCTGCAATATGCAGATAGTATGATTGTCTGAAATACCAAACATCCACAGTTGTCTATAGCTATATAAAGCAAATGTAGCAGGATGATGTAGCTGAACAAAGCCAGATATGAACGTGTATGAATAACAATAAAATGTATATTGATGTAGCAGTAACAGTCCTATCACCAAATTGAAGTAGTTATCATATAGGAAACTGTAGTTAGAACAGTAGTGTGTATATATCTGCAGCTATTAGAAATGTACAGCATATGTATTGGTATTCGAAGGTGTTAATACTATTTTCTTCACCCCACCCTATAACCACATATAATCCATTCCACGTGAAATTGGTATGTGCAATCACAATTAACACCCCTGGACATTTGTCCTGTCGAGTCATAAATATTTGCATGTACGTTGATGCATCTGCCCTGTTCATACATCCAAACCTGATGGCCTGTTGCCATCAATCAACCCTTAATGTTGTTGGACTGTGTATTGCTGTTCAAATTATGCATGTGTTATGCTCGCTGTTCAATGGTGTGAATATCTGAGTGTTTGCTTAATGGGAATACTAATGCATGCTGTTACAACTAATTGCGAATGGTATTGTATGTTACTAACCCAAACTGTCATGACATAATGCAAAACATAGGACGACAGGGAAGGCGAGTTCCAGCGGACCCACCTCTCCCACCTCAGCTGGCGAGTGCACCTGGCACTAGTGCCCAGTCTGGACCCTCCTCCGGTGGCCCTGTGCCACCTGCGGGTGGAACCGCTGCAGGGGATGGGGCCCGTCCCCCCTCTGCAAGTGTGGCCGGAGGAGAACCACCACTCACCCTCCGTAGCGTCCGGACTGTGGTGCGTAGGGAGATCCGGGACTCTGTTCTTGGGCCCCTACACCAGCTTGAGGCACAGGTGGCACAACTTACGGGCATGCCTGTTGCCCGGCCTACACAGCCCCCAGCACAGCCCCGTCCTGGGCAGTGAATGAACAGTGGCAACTGCCCATGGGTGGGGATATCAGTTCCACTGTTGCCATCTGTGGGCTCATGGGCTCTGGATATCCAAACATCCATCCCAGTCAATTGTGTAACCCCCCCACACGTGTCATACACCGCCCCTGTATGCGTCTTGTTTGTCTTGTCTGTTGACCTACCCAACCTACCTCCCCAGCTATACCGACTTCCTTCACCTGACATACCACTCTCACCTGAAAAAAAAAAAAAAAAAAGGGCACTCTGTACCCACAAAAAAATTATGCCCCATACATAGCTGCCCATTCCGCACACATGTCTGCTGGACATGGAAACTATCAATTACAATTGGCTGTACAACAAGTATTATTGTTGTCCTGACACCTCTCTCAGGGGTGGAAGGTTTCAAATGTCACACCAAATTACATACATATGCACAGCTGTTGCTAATGAAGAAATGGGCAGCTATGGGCCTTACCTACATCCCTCCTGCAAAACCCAAGCTTGTTTCCCTACTGTCTTACCCTCTTTGTGACCCCTTTTTCACCACTTTCCTGTCTCCCCATGTTAATTTCTTTCAAAGAAAATAGCGCGGGTGTGCGCCAAAGTAAGCACTGTTAAGCGGTTGTAAGCGGGTGTGCGCAGAGCTGAACGCCAGTGCTCATGCGTGAGCTCCACGTAAACCAGCGCTAACCCGGTTACAACTGCTTAAAAGTGCCTTAGTCACTCTGATTGACAGGTCCTGTAGTCAGTTCAAAAGCAAAATAAAATCCCACTGTTAGTCCCGAACCCAGGACCTTGGAAACAGTAGTTTGCATGACCTACCACTAAGCCATGACTGTTATACAAGAACATTGTGCTAAAATAAATATATCATGTAATAGTAGGAATGAATGTAAAGGGAATATAGGATGTGTAGTACACAAAGCATGTCATGTATACTTACTGTCAAATCTAGTGGATTTCCATAATAGTAGTGTGTGAACAGAAACAGCCATGCTAGTTGGTAGCTAGTAGGTAATAATGTCAGTTAATGTACATATATAAATGTATGTATATTTACATATATATATATATATATATATATATATATATATATATATAGTTGTAGGTGTCAGTGTGCATACACACTTACTACAGGAAACAGGAAGAGGAATGGAGAAATGTGAATCTACAACACAGCCTGAATCATGAGAGAGATACTAATCTTTACACTCACAGAACAGTGTCCGCAGCATACCAGCATGGTCCCCGCCCTTACAATCTGAAAGGGCAACGCCTATCTCTCATACCCTTTTATAGCACTGTCCTGAAATCACAGTGAGAACTGCAATCAGTACACAACTGGCTGCATGCAATTAGCAAATGCTGGCTTACAATTGGTGCAGAGGCCATCACATGGACTTATGCAGATACCTACAAAAGCATCCTGTACTCACACTCCACACATGCAATACTTTCATTGCACTGTCTGGAGGCAGACAGAGAGAGAGAGAGAGAGAAAGAAAAAAAAAAAAAGAAAATAAGAACACAAACAACAAGACACATTACACAAACTAAGTTGAAGCTGTCAGCAGTGTCAGTACCAAGCTGGGCTAGCAGCAGCAGGAAGCTGTAGTAACGGTAACACAACCAGCTGCGACAAATACAGGTAATGTAAAGTAACAAGTTAATAGTCTACATACTGTGAACCCTCCATATGTGTCATAGGTCTGTATCTGTAGGTATGTCCATGTGATATGTTGTGTGCATGTAGTTCCACCCAAAGGGGATGACTATACATTACATGTCATTCAGTGTTAGGCCATGATCCTGGCACCAGTTGTCCGTTTCAGTGAGGCCTGTCTGTAGGATGTGTGTGTCAGCTGGTGTAATGACTATGGCGCTTAGTTTGCAGTCATCTCGGAACTTTGTCATCCACAACCCGCACATGTTTGCTTTCACATCTGAGAAGTAAATGCCAAACAAGAGGGGTCCTAGGACAGAGGCCTGTGGGATACCACATGTGACTGGCATTGAGTCTGACATGGCTCCTGCAATATCGATATTATGGATTCTGTATGTCAACCAGTGTGCAACCCATCATGTGACATATGTAGTAACATGTAAGCTAATGAGCTTGTCTATGATGTCTGAGTGGAGTACTGTGTTGAAGGCCTTAGGCAAGTCCAGGTTGGCTGTATGGACTGCGTTGCCCTCATCAATGGCTGTACTGACTGTTTTGAAAGGTCAACCAGGTTCAAAAGGCAGGATCAGCCCATCACAAAGGCAAACTGGCTGGGAACAAGTGTCTGCAGGTACCCAATATCACTGTATATGCATCCCATACTGAATCATTCCATAGCTTTGCAGACCAGGCTGGTTAAGCTTATGGGGCAGTAGTTCCCAGGGTCAGTAGAGATGCCTCCTTAGTGGAGTGGGACCACTGTTGCTGTATGCCAGTGTTCAGGTACATATCCCGTAGTATGGCCAAGGTTAAATATCAGTCTTATATGCGGTTGTATGTCCTCTTGGAGTTCACGTAGCACACATCCAGGGATACCATCAGGTCACATTGATGCTGTGTGTTCTGCTTTGCTGAGGGCGGCCCTCACCTGGACATCTGAGATAATAGGGAGGTTACATTCAGCTGTGATAAGTATTTCTAAGTGTGGGGGAGAAGGAGGGGGATACGTGCACTGAACCTGTCTGCCAGAATGTTGCCAATATCTGTGTGGTCGGTGAATGTTAAGTAGGTGTGTAGTAACTCAGAGCATATCTGAGGTGTTTGGTCCATATGTGTAACATAACTGAAGAAGGCCTTGTGGTTATCTATAGTGTTCGTGGCCATTTCCCTCCCAGAGTAGGCCGTGGATGTTGTCATGAGAGACCATAGCTTATTACCAGTGCTGACCACAGATGCCTTCCCTTTATGTGAATCTGCTCTGTCCTGCAGTAGCCTCCTTTTATCGTTATACAATCTGCCTTTGGCTGGGGTCCACCAGACAGGATGCTTAACCTTTGTGCATAAGGTCTGGGTTAGAAATGTGTGTGCATGTTCCATGCATTCTTTGGGATGTCCGTGGGAAGCATTTGCAAAGGGGTCAGCAGTGTGGGTTGTGGCTTCCACTGGCCCAGTGGGCTGCATGGATACTATGTCAGTCCTAACAAGTGAATATCTGTCTAATCACATATATATCAAAGTAGTCTACTGTGCAGGTGGTGGTGGTGGTGGGATATGTATATCCAGGCCGAGTAATTTGTGTCCAGATCACACTAGTGGATGGCGTTCCACATACAGTACCTTGGTATGAACCCCCAGAGTGAGGTTGTGCATTGGACCTATCTCAGTGTGCTGACCGATGGGGCATGCTACTATGTTGTATGGAATGTGGCAGGTATTGTTGCACAGGTGTTGGCTGAGCACTGATATCTGGCCATGTACTTGTGTATCCACCAAGAGACACACACATGCTACATATGGGAGTAGTAGTATATCACTACAGTTGAGTATCATGTATAGTATGTGTGCCATATATTGCTGACATAGTCTGCTGATATCCTGTTTGTGTTCTCTTCCAGGGACATGGCGCTTCAGCAAAATCCTGCCTACTCTGCTGCAGAAGATGAAGAGATACACCAGAGCCTGGTGCGGGATTATGACATACTGTTTTCCCGCACCAGCCAGAATCAGCAGGAGAGGGCTGCACTGTGGCAAGACCTTGTCCATAGGGTAAATGACATTGGCATGCATAATAGGACATATGAGCAGGTACGACATCACTGCAGTGATTTAATCAGAAATGTCCATCAGCGTGCGTCGGATATCCACAGGCAACAGGTCGCCACAGGAGGTGGGGTGGCCACACATCCTTCCCTCACCAGACGGTAGGGGCTACTCCTAAGTGTTGTGGCTCCAGCCCCGGAACATCAACAGCAACACACCTGAATCATGATGGAGGCTGGATCCACACAGCAACACAACATGGAGCGTATAGGTAATATGCCATATGTACACTTGACTGTTCTGTACACTGTTAGTTTATGCATTTGTAAGGTGTGTCCGTGGTATGTAGCTGTCAACATAGTATGTCATTGTGCAGGTGTGATATTGCCAATATCAGCAGCTGACATGTGAAAGGCAACTGGTGTACTACTGCACTGTATCATATGCAGTATCAATGGCACAGTTGTGCCCACTGACATTAATCTCCTCATTTCTGCAGCTCCCTCTGGTGTTACAGAATGGCAGCCCATCCATGCTGGTGAGTGTGTTTTAACAATACCTATAATAGTCCTGATAGTGCTAGTAATACTAGTGTAACTCAGTAGTGCTCTGTGTGTATACTGCGGGGTGTGCATGTGTGCCTGTGTCCACGTGTGCATGTGTGCATGTGTGCCTGTGTCCACGTGTGCATGTGTGCATGTGTGCCTGTGTCCACATGTGCATGTGTGCATGTGTGCCTGTGTCCATGTGTGCATGTGTGCATGTGTGCATGTGTCCATGTGTCCACGTGTGCATGTGTGCATGTGTGCATGTGTCCACGTTTGCATGTATGCATGTGTGCATTAGTGCATCACTGGTAACATTGTGTAGACATTGTAAACTGTGTTTCCTGTCTTCATCCCACAGGCTCTGGTGCTGCTCTGGTGTCCTGCAGCAGGGAACCTGAATCTAGTGCCACAGGTACTGATAATGATGATATATGTGTAATGGCACAGGAAGGTGTGTCAGGGTCCGTCATTGGTCAGCCAATTGACAGTACACAGCTGTCAACCCCATCATTGCGCACAGTCATCCTGCCAGTACATCCTATGTTACCATTGTCCCTAGGTGATGGACAGGATACAGTGGGCATTGACCAGGGTAATGTGGTATCTGTGGCACATGCTTCCCCACACAGCAGCCATGGGCAGGGTCCTGCGATGGTACCACACAGCCAGTTGCCCATGGGTTCTCGTGGGAGCATCCGTGGGCGTACTGCCTCTGGCAGATGTGCCCAAAGAGGTCTGTCAACCTCAGCTATGTTTCGGGCTGTCATGCAGGCACAGTCGCGTATGGAAAGGTACACCAGACAGGGTCTGAGGGAGCTGAGAGCATGTCGCACAGCCATGACTGACAGTATGCGTGACATCGCGGATGCTATCCGTAATTTCACCGATGTCATAGACAGACGTTGTGGGGACATATTACAGTAGTTCCACAACCACATGTCCATGAGCCAGGGCAATGGTGGACGGTTGCGGCGTCGACATGGCCGTATGCCAGCAACAGCAGCAGCTGGCAGTCGACGTGGATGACAACAGGCCCGTGGACGCCCCCATAGTGCCAGCAGCAGCCCCAGCAATGCTGGGTCTGTGCTGTCATCAGAACGCCCCAGGAGACCACGTGCACGTGGCTCTGGACAGTCCCAACAGGGACCTGTGTCCAGTCAACACACTCCTGCTTCTGATGACAATACCCAGTCTGACTTAGTACCGGATACAGTACGTAGCACCCCTGCCAGGCACAGGTACCATGTACGTGCCCACAGACACTGATCTGTATGACCTGCCAGGTGCAGTCTGTGGCTATCCACAAACTCCAGTATATGGCAGCCATGAGGTGGAACTGTGTGCATGCATACACACATGCGAAATGTTAACACCTAGGGCTACCACATACACACACACACACACTGCACCAACAGTGCCCCACCCTGTACTGCTGTCCCTCACCAACACACATACACACGCATTTCAATTGGTGGTATCAGTGGCAGACTCAGGTATACCTAATTCACACCCTGTGCATATGATGAAACTGTGCCACCTCCTGCAATCTCCAACATCAGTGCAGGAACAGGTAAACATGTTGCTGATGCACAGGGTGACTACATAGAAGTGTATTACTAGTATCATGTTGGTAACAGTACAGTGTGCTGATATGACTGTGTGTATATCCCAGCATGCCTGATGCAGTAACTGTATGACTGTCCTGAATTGTTATCTACACCCATAGTAAGTACCATAGTGTAACAGCTGCACATTATTGCATACCGGTGGTAAGGATGTCAACAGATAGCCACATACATAGGTAGCACAGGGGAGAAGCTAATGCAAGTAGTGATACGCAATGATGGACATGTACAGTAATGGTGGAAAGTTGCCCACAACGACTATGCAATGTGGATGTTTGCACATGTTGATATGCGTGCAGTACCAATGTAATACAAATCACAATTAACTATGACATAATATCAGTTCCACCATGGACATCTGAGCTGTGCATTCCTGGGTACATGTTGATAGTGCCTACATATTTGCACTGTTACCTACTGTAAGTGTTACCCCTTCTTTGTTGTACAATGGACTACTTCCAGCCCTGCTTACTGTAGCTTTGTTTGCATGCATGTTCGCTTGGGGTTCCCTGGAACACTGCTTCCACCTGCAATGCAGAGTTACAGAGCTTCTGTGGACTTCTAGTGACATCTGCATAGCGTACTATACGTATGTCAAGTTTCCACATGACAGAACATCACTGTCTGTCCTGTTCGCATGTACGTTGCCTGTGACACATTGCATATGACGTACCTGGCATTTACCCACGTGTGCAGTCATATATGCCAGTGCTATGGAATCAGTAGCAGTACAACCACACATACACACCTTCAGTATGTTGTTCCCCATTGGCCCTATCTGTTGGTAATCACCATGGCAATCACACCACTATGGTAGCATGTGCAAAGGTAACCTGAGAATCACCTCTATGGTCCAGTTGTGGTTTATGTGAGTCATGTGGCAATGTCACAGCTGCCACATGTATTCAGTCAACCATCTCCCCTGGCCAGGAACGTACAACACATGTGTGGGATGCCACCACATAGCCAATCTGGGGACTGAGCACTCTGAACCCAGTACTGCCATACCCTGTCAGATGGCATGACATACTACAGTGACTACAATACCAGTCTGACACAGACCCACACTGACAGCGATCTGAACACACTGGGGCATACTTGGAGACTCAGAATAGCATCCTGCCTGAGCATCACACACCTCCGCAGCTGGCACACAGGCATATGTTACGTCAGAACAGAGCACATGCCACACATGGCACACACATCCCGTGTGCCACACACTCACAGCCTGTAGGGCTACACAACACACCTGCTACAGATGTGTCAGGTACCTCTCTTGGCCGCTGCAGTGGGGTCCCGCTCAACAGGCTGTACATGGTGAAGGTCACAGTGATATGCCTGTGGGGCACTATGGTCCACCACAAAACACATGCATACAGGTCAGTCAGAGGCATGGACACATATGACTCAGTCATTGACCATGCCACTATGGATGACCTGAGACATTCCTCCCTGGACTACATGATAGGGAACATAGAAGGGATCTCTCAGCATGTGGCAACGGGCCAGTATGAGCCTGATCTTGGTTGCCATCATACCCTCACCAGGTATGCTACCACAATATGTAGGAAGGGTGTTCTATGTCTACATTCTGCTCAATCTCCAATGTCATTCATAGGGTATCCAATGGCTGTCAACATGTGCTTACATGCTAGGGAAGCCACAATGATTTGCGAGGGGCAGCTTGCACGTGACACCCATGGGCCATTGTATATTGGCGAAGCCCCTTGATACACACATAGTGCCTTTTGCTGCAGGACACAGATTACATAGCCACCTCCGCGGGTATCACACAGGATAGGACACTAACAGTGATGCTACACAACACCAGCAGTGTACACCGCAAGATGCATGCACTGGACACTGTCCTCAGCACGGGGAACTGCAATATCTGTGCAGTACCAGATTCCTGATTCACGGCTCACAGGTGCAACCCATCACTGCCAGGTTATACCTCATACCATGCCTGTCATCCCCTACACATGTAACACACATGGACAGGGGGGTGGTATCCCAAGGCACCACAGATACACACACCTCCAGGTTGTTGGCACAGCACAAAGCATCAGAGCCTATCCATGAGCAGCTAACAGTGTGTTGGACTGCCTTCTGGTTCATAGCCTGGCACACACAACCCTCCCATACACAGGAAACCCACCTATCCTCCCTAACAACACTGGCAATATGACAGTCTCAAGAAATGTCTTTATATGGCTTGACTGCATCCAGCCAAACATTGTGCATGAGCATTACTGTAGCTACAACACACTAGCTGAAAGGTTCCCAGCATGTAGTCACTGAATAGCAGTTGAACAACATGTTACCACTCCCACAACAGGTGGGAACATGCAGCACCTGTTCATCGACTCTATGTAGACTATATGGCCCAGACCAGATGTGTATCCCCTGCTGTAGGTATTATACCATATACAACCCACACTGTATAGACACATACCGCGTGCAGCCCCTGCACAGTAAGACACAGTCATATTGTTATGCATTGCGAATACCATTTATCCACTTGAGGCACGTGTCAGACATGGTAACTACTGAAGGTCACAGGTATATATGTGTATGTGTCACACACATACATTATGTGTGCATTGCCATTGCTGGTTTAGGCAATGGCATGCATTGTTATGAACAACAACCCACACATGGTCATATTGTGTGACACAACCACACGTGGCAGTTGTGGGTTTCCAAAACATACCTATCTGTGCTCTGACAGTGGTAATAGACTCAGTAGCGGAGCGCACTATTGGCATTACTGGGCAAGTAGCCCTGTTTGGCTGTACTGATAGTGTGGTGACATGCCCTGTGTTTACTGGGGGCATATGCAGCATCTGGTGTATTGTAGTATTTGCCAAAAGGATCTGTTCTTTCACACTTGCAATTACACACACCCTACTACCCCCCCTACCCACACCCACACACACACACACACACACACACACACACACACACACACACACACACACACACACACACACACACTTGCTATTTGCAGGATTCATATCCCTACCTAACTATGTCACGACACGTGAGAGAGACACATTAGCGAAGCGCACTATTCGGATTATTAGGAAGTTCCTCTTCTCTGGCTGTACTTATAGGGTGCTGACATCATCAGTGTTTGGAAAGGGTAATGTGCATCATGTAGTGTGATCTCCTGATTGCCAAAAAGCACATGTCTTTCATACAGAATTACACACACACAAACTCCCCTCATCCAAACACACACACTTGCCATTTGGCGGTTTCAAACCCCTACCTAACTCTGTTATGAAACTTGAGAGAGACACATTAGCAGAGTGCACTATTCGGATTACTGGGAGGTGGCCTTTCTCCAGCTGTACTTATAGGGTGCTGACATCATCAGTGCTTAGATAGGGGAATGTGCATCCTGTAGAGTGTTTTCCCAATTGCCAAAAGGGACATTTCCTTCACACAAACTTGCACACACACTAACCCCCCTCCACACACACTGGGCAGTTGCAGGTATTAAACCCCTACCTAACTATGTTATGACACTCGTGATAGACGCATTAGCGGAGCACGCTATTCGCATTACTGTGAGGTTTTCCTTCTTCTGCTGTACTTATAGGGTGCTGACATCATCAGTGATTAGATGTGGGGAATGTGCATCCTGTAGAGTGTTTTCCCAGTTGCCAAAAGGGACATTTCCCTCACACAGACTTGCACACACACTAACCCCACTCCACGCACACTGGGCAGTTGCAGGATTCAAACCCCTACCTAACTATGTTATGACACTCATGACAGATGCATTAGCAGAGTGCGCTATTCGCATTTTTGAGAGGTTTCCCTCCTCCTGCTGTACTTATAGGGTGCTGACATCATCAGTGCTTAGATAGGGGAATGTGCATCCTGTAGAGCGTTTTCCCAGTTGCCAAAAGGGACACTTCCCTCACACAGACTTGCACACACATCAACCCCGCTCACCCACCCACACACATACACACACACACACACAGAGCATTTGCATGGTTCAAACTCCTACCTAACTATATTATGGCACTTGAGGGAGATGCATTAGCAGAGCGCGCTACCCGAATTACTGGCATCTGTTCTGTACCTGCAGTATTTATAGGGTGCTGACATCTTTATTTCTACAGAGGTATGTACATCTAGTACTACCTGTCAGGTGGTGGATTGCATATATATGCATTTGCAGCCACCTACTTCAGGGTCAGATATGCACATCGCACTGGCAGGTTATGTTCTATACCATGCTTTGTGACCACAGGACCTGTAACACACAACACAACCAGTCCAGAACACCACTCCCACATCCAGGGCACACACTTTGCTTCCCTGGGAACAGTGCCGGGATATGTAGGTGTTCACATACACCATTCCAGTTGTTAACATCAGGTACAGGCATATTATGTGTGGGAACTACTCAGGCCTCTAAAACTTTACCCTACAGCCACTACAATTTGTGGGTCCATGTGCTATGGCAGAACCACTCACCACAGCCACATGGGGGAATACATATTGCACCTGTCCATCTGCAACATGGGTACTCACTGTTCCACACCAGAGGTAGACCGCCATTGTTGATATCTGACCATACCCACCTTTCCCTGGACATCCATATCCCATCCCCACCCCCAGGCAAGGTTGTCACTGCAAACAAACTGTATTTAGCACAAGCAGACTCTACACTTGTGAAGACTGGGGTGGACGACTTCAAAGGACCCATGCTGGGGGACTATACTGGCCACTCTGCATAATCCTTTACAATTGCATTCTATGAGCATGTGTAAGGTTTGCATTGATCATGCTATCCCACAT
Source organism: Protopterus annectens (assembly GCF_019279795.1). NCBI lineage: Eukaryota > Metazoa > Chordata > Ceratodontiformes > Protopteridae > Protopterus > Protopterus annectens. Next base: position 546,631,287 of record NC_056742.1, on the reverse strand, counting down.
ATACCCATGACTGCTCCACAACAGGACACCTATCAGGTGTACACCAGCCATATATGAGCCATCCAACAGACAGAGTGAGCTAATACATTGCAGAGCTGTAGCCCACAGAGGGAGGACATTTGTGAACAGTACCAGCACGACACTTCAATCCCACATAATCATCACAACACAGTGTTGACAGTGGAATTGTCCAGACAACGCAGATAGGGCTCCCCTCAGTCTGTTATTGACGCCCACTTACTGTTAGAGGTCCACAGCAACCCTCTTCCAGCACACACCAACAACATGGATGTGGCTTAGCACATTCAAACCCTGGTATCTCCACTGTGCCCCTGCTTGACAGAGGCACAGCTCACTAGCCTCACACATTGCCTTATGTGACCTACTTTACAGTGGCACAGTAGCCTACTGTACTGGGGAGGCAGACGCCAAGCACACTCTGGCTAAGCTTGTATTCCCTAGTGCAAACAGCCTAGTATTGACCTCTAGACCCATATGTTTAATTGTCAGATGCACAATATTTGTTGCTATTAGACTGTTTGCAGGTCTTTATTGCCATAGCATTCCCTGTTCCTATGAACAACTTGTGTATCTGTGGAAAATGTTTGAATATGAGGGCGATCCACTATATCACTTATGTCTCTGTAGTCATTTACTGTGTGCACTGGGCAGATTGCTGTGTTGTGGTTGGTTCCTGGAATGACACATACAAATACCAGATATGTGTGGTCAACTGCTAAACAGAGATATGGCCTAAGTGTGTGAGCATGCCCAGTTCAGCCTTTCCATGGCATGTTGTCTGACATATGCCTCATTTATCAAAGTGTGCGAGCATGCCCAGTGTGAGCTTTCCATATGTTGAACTCTGCAGTCCACCACATATTTGGGTGGGTGTGAACTTCAACAATATCTCACGTTTATGGTTGTGTGTTGGGTGTCATGTTGTGTACTTACTGGCCAACTGCTTCGTGTCTGCCACAGCAGGGATTATACTGTGCCTGCAGGGATTGCATGGGATACTTTGCATACAGTTGTCAACATCCTTTCATAATGACCTAACACTGTAGTACCGTATAGTGTACTGGTTCAGTACTTTCACTGTGGTGGACTGTATCCTGGGCTTTAGTCCTATCACTGCTTGACATCTTCATAGTGAGCACAACAGACTGTGTAGGGTCCAGTTGTGCACATATGACCATGTTGCATTATGTTCAGATATGGACTACCTACACCAGGCTTGTCCAACATTGGTAGTGAATTCCACAACATAGGTGGACATTGGCAAACACTAGTGATGTTCCCTAGGCCATTTCTGATGCTAGTCACAGAGTGTGTTTGTCCTTCGACACACATTGTAACTGGAGTTTGCCATGACATATGTCATGGTTAGTATACTGTGCCTCCGTCTACCTCTGACATAACAGTGATACCCAGGGTAAACCTAGCATCTCCCATCCACTCATCAGGATTCCTCTTGAGGGATGTCGATAGGTGACTCTCTGGCTAACCTGTACTGGGAGTTTACTCAAGAGTGGGGGTGGCTTCTGTGTTATGGATCATTCAGTACAGCTTGTCCTATGTATGTCAGTGCTGGGGTTCAGGTCTCTCATGTGCATAGCTCACTGCCATTCAGATTGTACAAGGTGCAGCATGTTCATTGATTCCAGCTTGGACATGGCTTCATACATCAGGCACAGCTTGCCTCTGGGTGGGCAGTATGGCAGTGTGTGGAGCTGCAGTTTGTTTAATCAGGCAACACATGGCATCTGTTCATGCTCTTTGCTACTCCTGGTGAGGTACTGTTGTGGACTTTACAGTTGATGGAGGTGTCTGCTGAGGTACATCCCACAGGGGCTATTGTAGTCAATTGTGACGCTGATGAAGGATGACTGCAGAGCCACAGTGACCTCCCCTTATCTAGATCTGACAACCTTCATGATTGGGTGGGTATATGGTATGTTTCTGCGAACACTACAGCCACATGTTTGTCCAATGCAGGATATCTATCACCTTGTGTCCCCAGGTCTCTCATTACATGTTAGGTACATAATGGGTTAACACCTGTGTGGTAATTGGTGGGCACTTACTGTATATCCACGGTGGTTGTCTATACACATTTCTGCAATTGGCTTGCTGACATGGCTATGGCTCCAGTTGTCTGTTTCTATGTGGCCCTTTTGTGGGTTGCTTGTGTCAGCTGGGGGTCAGATATGGTGGGCAGTTTGTACTCCTCTGCATACATGTTCAGTCACAGTCCTTCCATGTTGGCCTGTACCTATGGGACATATATACGGAACGGGGGAGGTCCCAGGACCAAGCCTTGTGGGATGCCACTCATATCTGCTTTGTAGTCTGACATGGATACAGCATGTCTGACCATGTCAGTTCTGTCCTTGGTCTGGTTTGAAACCCCTCTACTGACATAGGGGTTTATATTTAAGCTGGTGAACATATCCATACTGAACTCGTAGGGTATTGTCTGGAAGCATTTGCATGGTCCAGCTACGCTGTGTGGACCACATTGCCCTCATCGATGACCTTAATGACTGTTTCAAATGGGTCAAACATGTTTAGGGGCAGGATCTGCACTTACGACAGCCACACTGGGTAGGGTCCGGTGTCAGTAGGTCCCCGATAGCTTTATGTCTGCGGTACATGCTGATCCTTTCCATAGCTGTGCAGACCAAGCTTGTCAGGATCCTGGGGTGGTAGTTTGCAGTATCCATTCAGGCAACACCTTTGTTGTGAAGGACCACTGTTGTTGTACACTGCTCTTTGGGTACATATCCTGTGGTAAGGCTGACATTGGGCAGTAGTGTGATTTGGCATTCCATTCTTCTTGGAGTCCATGTTGGCCTCAGCCCAGGACACCATCTCATACCTTTGCTGCTGTGTGTTTTGCTTTGTAGATGATGGCTGTTACCTCAGCATCTGCAATGTCAGGGGGCCAGCAGTCTGCTGGGATAGATATTTTGCATTCTGGGGGGGGGGTTTGCACTGCATCTGTCAGGTTGTATGTTGGCAATATGTGTGTGTGTTTGGTATGTTGTTTGTAATATCTGTGTGATTCAGAGCATATCTGTGTATTCCCAGCATGGTTCCTACCATCAGTTGAGTAAGCCTTGTGATTATCTTTAGTGTCCTGTACAATTTGTATCTTCATAGGTTCATAGGTTCATACTAGGCTATCCACCCTAGGGCATTAGTAAGCCTAGCCAGAGTGTGTGTGTCTTTCACCACCCCTTCCTATGTGAATATTACGGCCATTTATGATTTTCTTTACTGTGCCTCTGTCTGGGCGTGACACAGTGAAGACTCCCAGTGTACATCTACGATCATCCATCCACTTGGCAATATTCCTGTTGAGGGGTGTCAGTGAGGGGCTCTACCTAACATGGAGTGGGATCCTGTTCCAGGGTGTGCGGAGCCTCTGGGTTATGTATCTGTCCCTCCAGCACATCCTATTTCATTATGTGTTGAGGTTGACATCTGTCACTCTCACAGCTCCAATGGCTTTGATTTCCTGGGGTGGAGCATGTCCATTACTCCTGTGTTGGACATGGCCTTGTACAACAGACATACAATGCCTTTGTGTAGGCAGTCTGTGACTGCATTCAGCTGGGGTGTCTACAGCCAGGCAGCATATGACATATATCTGACACCCTTTATCCTCTTGGTGAGGTACCTTTGAGGTCTTTCTAACCGCTGCAGGTGTCAGGTACGGTACATCCCATAAGAGTCATTGTACTAGATTATGGGTCTGATAAGGGAACAGTACAGGGGCACAGTGACCTCTGTTGATGTAGATGTGAATCCTTTCATGATACGGTGTCCAATATAGACAGTCTTCCTAGCCACATTGGTATTGTGAGTGTCACATGACAGGTTACTGTCGACTTGTGTCCCTAGGTCCCTGATTACTCCTTGCATACATAATGGTTTACCACCTATGTGGTAATTTGTGAGTACCTTGTTTGGTATTTGGTGGGACATTCATACTGTCCAGTGTCTTCCGGATGTCTGGGTGGGGTTCCTGTGTGTGAGAGTGTGGTCTGTCGCATGCTACAGACTGTACAGCAGTTTTGACTACAGTTAGGTGCACATGGGTGGTCTCCGCTGCTTCATGCATTGTCAGTTACCTGGCCGTATGGGTGTCTGTGCTGCATATGAATACTCCCCCTCCTTTGATGTTTTGGTCCAGGTGTTGGGGCCATAACGCATGATATGTGGTATGACCTGGTAGTGCTGGTGTGCTGTCCATAGGCTTGCAACAGGCTTCTGTCACTGCACAGACATCGATGTTCTCCATACTGGGAAGTGCCTCGGGAGCATGCATATTGCAGTTTACACATCTGGCATTGGTCAGCATTACCCTTATGTTTCTTACCACTTATGTTTTCTAGGGTGGTGGGTTAGTCTTTTCAGCCTTGCCTACGTACAGCTCTAAGGAGGTGGCAAAGGCCTTATCCAGTATCCAGACGCCCAGGGGTAACAGGTGCAAGCCATCCCTGGAACAGCAGCATGGCTTGTCATGCATGACATCTCAAGCAGACAGACATTAGACCCTCTTGGACTGACAGCTGTAATTGTGCCACCTGTTAAAGCTGATCATTCTGTGTTTGTACTGTGGCATCATTCTTGGTGAGGGTTGGATGCTGCAAACGGCCAGTGTCATACCGGCCTGGAGTACATACTCAGAGAGCTCATTCATGTCTCTTTTCATGTAGTCCAGGGAGGTACATCTCAGGTCATTCACACCAGCATGGACAATGAGTGCATCATATTTCTGCTTGCTTTGGGGTGACCTGCGTACTTGTGTTATGTGGCATATTGTGGCAGCCTACAGGCAGCTTACTGTACCCTTTCCCTTGTTCAGTCTGGTGAGTGGGACAGCAGTGTGTCTGCCTATACAGACACCTATTACACCTGTATCAGGCATGTTGTTTCTCCTTCTGGCCTGTGACTCTTTGGCATACCAGCTTTCTGTACTATGTGTTGCATGTGCTGTTTGGAGGTTGTGGTTGCTTGGGGTCTGCTTTGGAGGCCTCTGTTGGTGTGGTGTGTTTGTAATTAGGGCCTCTGGGAATGTTTTTCTGTGTTTATGTGTTTGGTTTACAGTTGTGATAGGTCTATGTGGGACTGGGTTTGTGGTGTATGTGGTTACCTTCTCCTCCTGACTAGTTTTGACAGTACTGAGTTGGGGGAGCTCAGCCTCCGGTTTGGATAAATGGTTGCATCTCTCACATATATTTGTATTTATTGGGGGAAGTTGAGGGTTGTCTGTGTACTTGGGGCAGGTGTAACATTGCCTCAGGATTCACAGTTTCTACTTGTTGTGGCTGGCCTTAGTGGATTGTATGTGTGGACATATTTTATTGCCATACTGCTGATCAGTGATTACTTCCCTTTTTATGTTTGCTCTATCATGTAGTAGCTTCCTCATTCTCTTGCATGGTTTGGTAATGGATGGAGTCCAGCATGCCAGATGCCTGTGTGTATGGCATTGTGTCTTGTTGTTATTTGTGATTGCATAATCCAAGCATTCCTGGCTGTGTTCATGGAATGCCTGTATAACATGTTCTGCGGTGTGTCCCATATTCTGCACCTGCACAGGGCCTTTAGTGGATTCCACATCGGTTTGGAGGGGTGCAACTTATGCTTTATACATGTTTTTCACTGTGGTTTTCTGGCCAGGGACTGTGATCAGGATGTGTATAGACGGTGTGATTACTCTATGGTCTGGTCTTACCAGTGAGGGATACACTTCTCATCTTGCCATCCAGTACGCATGTTGCTGATTATCACATCCAGTATGCTTACCCCTCTTGTGGGAGTGGTACGTTGTTCCTGGGCATTTTGGTTTATGGATTCTGGGAACTTTTCTCCTACTGTGTTGGTGCTAGTATAATGCTCCCAGTGTATGTCTGGGTATTTTCAGTCAACCAATATAATGTGGTTTGGGGGGCTTGATATATTCATGTATTCCAACATAGGCCAGGTGCAGTTCCTGGTGTTAGGACAGCAGTCTGCAGCAGGCTATATACTGGTAGGCAGTTTTAGCCATTGGTATTTGACCATGGCTAATCCATGCTGCTTCTTGTTGTGGTACCAACATGGGGGTGTGGTTATCCTTGACAATTATTGCTAGTCACCCTCCTTTTGTATCTTGTTCCATGTTTTGAGGCTGTACAGCACAGTATGAGGTGTAACCTGGTAGTGTTAGGGTGCTGATGTGAGCCTTGACCCAGTTTTCTATTACAGGACTGATATCAACATTCTCCATACTGTGTGTGTTTACACTGCATGCATCTTGCTGTTTAGACTTCTGGCATTGGGTAGCATTACATCTAGGTTCCTATCCTTTGTGGTACCTATGAAGGTGGGTTTGTGTTTTGAGACTTACCTATTCAGGGCACGCTGTGGGTACTGACAGCCTTTGCCAGTATCCATGGGGCCTGGACTGATAGGTGCACGCCACCCCTAGCAGGTGGTGCATCATGTCATGCTCAGCATGTCTTCCGAGGCTGAAACACATTGGCTCCCCTTTCACTAACTGCATTACTTCAGCCAGTTATTGCAATTGATCATCCCATCATCATTTTGTGGCTTCATGCTTGTTGAGGGTGGATGTTAGTCAGGGTCCTCAAGTGTGCATATAGTACATGGTGTTACATTACTTAACACATGGCATTCATGCCTCAGGTGGTGCTGCAGGGCTGCCTCTGTCGGATGCACATATTACACTCCCTGTACATGTTTGTGAGCAGGTCATATCATTTTAGGCATCCCTGTTATTATCTGAGTGAGTCAGAGTGGGTATCATTCCCAAGGTTCCTACTGAGCCAGTGTATGTGCTATGCGTTGCCTCTTTGCCAAGACCAGGGCATACTGGGCACACCTCCTTCTGCCTACTGGGGCAGGCTCAGGTTGTTCCTCCTCCGAGTCATGCTCTGCCTGTGATGGCCTTGGCAATGGTGGGGGGCTGTTTGGCCCAGCCCTATGCTGGTCCTGCTGCAGCTGTTTTCGCAAGATCATATTATGTAGCATAGCACATACCATGACAATTTGGGTACATGTAGTTGGTGAGTACTGCAAGGCTCCACCAGATGTGTCCAGACACCGGAACCATGACTTGAGCAGCCCAAACACACGCTCTATTACATTACGTGTTTGTGCGTGTGCCTCATTATGGCGTTCCTGTTCAGGTGTGTGTGCGTTTCTGATGGGTGTCATCAGCCACAGCTCCAGTGCATAACCTGCATCCGCCACTAGGTGTCTGTGTGGGATGTCCCCATTGGCAAATGTCTGGTACAGCTGCGTCAAATGCCAGATGTGGGAATCATGGTAGCTCCCAGGGCAGCCAGCACACACTTTCATTATTATACCCAGGGCATCACACACGACCTGGCAGTTGATGGAGGGGAAGCCCTTGCGGTTAATGTAGGCCCTACCCCGCTCACCGGCTGGTGCTTTGATGCGTATGTGCGTGCAGTCTATTGCACCCACTACCTCAGGGTATTCGCTATTTGCTGGAAGAGACGCATATTGCTGGCCAATACCTCACGGGCATTGGGGAAATATACATGATCACCGACATGTGCTGACATGGCATCCAGGAACTGGTGCAGTACCCTGGAGGCTGATGCCTGTGATATCCCCATCATATCACCAGTTGGTCTCTGGAAGGTACCTGTTGCTAGTATTCTTAGGCCAACACATACCTTGGTTTCCACTGGGATGGGTTCCCGTCTGTTGGTTCTGTGTGTGAGGCGTGGCCTGCACAGCTCGACTATTTGCTGCAGGAGCTCTCTGTCCACTCTATAGCGCTCTACTATCTCCAGCTCATGTAACCCGTGGTAGGTGACCCTGGGCCTGTACACTCTTCTCCGTCTCCTCACTGTGGGTTGTCTGGCACCATCTGCATTGTCACCACCCTCAGCAAGTCGCCTATGTCTCATTATGACAGCTATGACAGCCCCTAGCATTTCTGCTCTGAGTTCAGCTTTTTCAGTTTTCACTTCTAATAGCTTACTCCTGTCTTGCAGTGTCTCTTGAGAGAAACATCCTGCACTGCTGTTTGCAGAGTTTTAAGTGCTGGGCTGGGCTACTATTCTGCCTGTGTAATTGCCTGCTTCTAATTGTTTTCACCTGCTAGCTCCAGCACTATTCCCTGCTAGCTTCCTACTAATTCTGTTGCTTCCTTTTTCCTTTATGTTTCCTCAGGGGGGAGCAACGTGCATACCAGCAAAAATACGCTCACAGTGGCTTACACATGCACACACATGCTCACACGGTTCAGGATCTGCCTATTCGGGCTAAAACGCGTGCACACCAGCACAAACAGTGTTACAAATCTACCAACATGCTCCCACATGCTCAGTCTGCCTTATACACGTGCACACTGCCCTACTCGCGCTTCATGGCTTGCACACATGCACATGCACGCCCAGCAAGAAACTTTGGTGTAAGTAACAGTGTACACCTTCCATTTCTTGACTTTCCCATGCTTATCTTGTGGCACTCCTCTTTCCATGATCTGTGTCTGTCATCTGTCATGTAACACTGACGTCCAATGAACTGCATTTCTTTCTGCCATTCCCCCCTGTGATGTCACCTATCTCCTACTCTATTCCTCCCCGTTATGTATCTCTTACACTACTCAGACTGTGCTCATTTGCTATGTGACTGTGGGATTCAGTATCCTAACCCTCATTTACATCAGATTGCCTACTAATGCTTAGTTACATGTCTTAGACTGAGCTTCCCCCCCTTAGCAACCACTACACGGTGGTCATGTTGTTTTTGCTCTGCTGGTCCCTGCATTGTCATTCCATGTATTGCATAAAACCCACATTTGTGGGTTTATAACCTTCATTTTTATGTTTTATACAGTGCAGCCCGTTTGCGCGGGGCTGTGCTGTGTTTAAATATCGTCGATCTCCGAAAAAAAAGAATTATATTTTTTTAATATTTGCATCGGGGTACCTTGCCAATGGCCACATATTTGGCCATTGGCATGCTGCCTGACACATATGCACCCTTTATTTGGAGCTGACATGGCTCCATTGTGATTTTTGCAGAAACGTACTCAGTTGTCAACTGAGTACATTTCTGCAGCTAAAACGGCTCTTACACGGGCTGCTTTCTGTTTTGTGGATCGCTACTCTACCTCATTTGCATGCCTTTCGGCTGCAAGTGAGGTATTTAGCATATCCACGCCCAGTCCGTGTAAGAGACGTTTTAGCTGGTCTCTTACACAGAGTTTCGGGCTGTTCCTGGATCGCGAGGCTTGCATGGAGTGTTACACGTCTCTTACACTCCATGCAAGCCTTCGTGAATCCTGCCCATTGTCTATCCATCAGATAATTTAGGACTGACAATGCAGCCTCTGCAAACTGAAGTATCACATGGTACATACAGAGTTCAGTTATTTTAATCTGTACAAATAAAAGCACAATGATTTACTGAAAGTGATGAATGAAACATGCTATAGTCAAATACATATTTGTTCATACTAATGACAGGCTGTGTTGTATAGCACAGCAGGCAGATGAATGATTAAAATTCTCTCATACTCCTGACACAACCTGATGACAGCGGCACACAGTGGCACACTTGCAAAGTACACTGGCAGGACCCTCCCAACAGCACTTTGATGACTCCAGAATGTGTGAGGCAGGTTAAATAGGACTGAACCATGGGCACATGCCACTACCAGAATGGGTTAATTCCTCACAAAGCTCAACCTCTCTATCAGATTCAGCTGTTAAATATGTGGCAGAGGATAGACCAATGTTGGAACTTGAATACTGACCATACAAACTGTTCATATGGCTGCCAGACAAAGACAGTGATCACAGCAGGCCCTCCCAAGACATATAAGGTATTGTCTGCACAGCAACAAATGTATCATGACATTGCTCAAGCACATGGTACTGCCACTGAGAATCAGGTAGAATTGGTAAGAGTGCTGAAAGAAATGAATGAGGATGTTTACCAATAGATATGAATGGTGGAGGCAAGAGACAATGCCATGATAATCCGCCTGTGCTTGTGTATTTTTTTAGTTTGTTATGACACCTTAGTCTTGTAACGTCAGTTTCAATTGTGGGAAGATTGTGTATTACTGCAAATTGTTTTGCATTGTTTATATATTATACTGATATTTTAACATTGTTTATATCTTATACTGCACTTTGATTTCCATAAGTAAAAATTAGCCTTTTGTAGTTTTGAGTCCAGTCTTGGACCTCATTCTTGCAGTTTCATTCAAAGTTGTGGTAGGACTGTGATCTACTGCCAGATGTGAGCTTCATTTAGTTATTTATTACAGTGTTACAGGTACATTTCTGCATAGTCTGGTGCTGTAGTTTGTGCTTAATGGTGGCAGTATTGTGAATTCTGCTTCAGTAATTTTATAGTTGTATATACCTACTTACATTTGCATTCCAGTGCCTTTCTGTTTACCTTGTTACTGGGTTTTCCACTGTTCTTTGAGTTTGCCACAGACCCCACTGATGCATTTAGATAAAAGTTTCTGAAATTATAACAACAGGACTTGAGCTCCAGTGCTGGTTGTGATATTGATTAGATCAATTCAAATAATTTGATTTTGACTGGATCCCTCTGTAGTAAGTCTGTTAAATTTAGCACAGAGCAACATCCAGTCAAGGTCTTTAGCTCAAGACTCTGAGTGGTGTGGAAAACCACAAAATGTAAGGTACAAACTTTTCATCAAAAGAGAAGAAAAAGGCTTTTATTTAAATTCTGCTTAGATATTTTAAGTTGCACTTAAAGTGAGCTGTGTAGTGATACTTTTTTTGTACTTCTCCACTTTTGTCCATGTTTTCGTCAAAACCTTTATCTGTTTGCATTTTTTTAGTTTGTTTAGGGACTTTAGTCTTGTAGCCTCATTTGCAGTTGTAAGAAGATGGTGCATTACTGATAGATTTCAGCATTGTTAATACATTACACTATACTTCTATTTCCATGAGTGGAATTACATGTAAAGGCTAGCTTTTTGTATTTTGAACCCACTCTGAGACTTCAGACTTGTAACTTCATTCAACGTTGTGGCAGGACTGTGATCTATTGCCAGATTTGAGCCTCATTTAATCATTTATTACAGTGATACTAGTACATTTCTGTATAGTTTTGTGTCTTAGACTATGGTTGGATTGCAATAGTAGCAGTATTGTGAATTCTGTTCCAGGATGTGTGGTTCAGTATGTTTATTGCTTTATATACCTGCTTAAAGTTGCACTCCAGTGCCTTTATGTTTACTTTGCTTTTGTTTTTCCCCAGTTCTTTGAGTCTGTCCCAGCCCCCAGTGAACCATTAAGCTAAAAGTTTCTGAAATTTTAAACAGGACTAAAGCTCCACTTTGAATTTTCCCAACTTTCCCACTCTTCTCTTGTTGCTTTAAGAGGCTGCGTCTCTGACTTCCACTGCTTATAGTAATCTGACTTCCAAAGTCCCTCCTTTTCTTCTTTCATTGCTTATGTCTCTTGTGTAACCTGTTTAAGTACTTTCCCACCCATTCATTTCCATATATCCATAATACTATGTGCCCAGTATTACTCTTGAGTAAACCTTCCTTACTACAAATTGTCTCCTGCTTATTTTTCAAGAGCACCCACCTGTTTGCCACCCTTTCCAGACTCCGAGGGGGTCTTGAATTAATCTTGCTTCATCCTTGGTAGATAAGAGATTTATTTTATTGTTTTGCAATTCAGTTAACTGTTTAGAGTTCTATTCCTTTATTTTTGCTTTAGTTACTGATTTTGCCTTTAAATCATTCTAAAGGTCCATAATACCTGAAATGACCTTGTCAAGGTAGTTTTTTTAAGATGTTTTGTTATATCATTACAGTCAAAAGCAATCATTCATGGTGTTTTTACATCAAGGTGTTAACAGTGCCCTGTATTGAATCAACCAGAAAGTAAATTTTATCTATAAAACTTACTTAGAACTGAAACATGAAACATAGTGTGGCTAAAACAAAGCTATTGTGCAGAGGCAAACTTATAGGATCTAGTTTCCACATTAAACATTATTACTATCAAATCTTAGCACAATCTAACCTAGTCTAGCCTCCAGAGACTACCCAAGGAGACATCTGTATAACCCAATCCACAACCTACAGTAGCCCACCCAAATACATGCCTAGACCACAATGGATATACAATTTTTAAATGACACCATAACCAGATTAGGTATGGGTATGCTGAGACAATGTAGACATTTTCTGATGTTTACAAACAACCATTTAATCCTTAAAGAAACAGACACAATATTTGACAGAAGCACATTTCACTGGATGCAAAAATTACACATGCAAACAAGGTTATCAAGAACACACCCACTACATCTGCCACAAATAGTCCACCACAAACATAGACCAAGTTATGCTGAAGCATTAAAAAGCAATCTTCACAAAACTCATAGACCTCCTAATCCTATAAAAGGGAATGCCTATCCTCAGCAATCTTTAAAGCACTCACCAAAAGCAACGCAAGACAGCATGCTTACACCTACACCCAGTGGAGTACCAAGACTGAAGCCCATAAGGCAAGCAAAGACATTAGACAGAACTATTGTCATAGGGAACTCCATTGTATGATACACAGATGACCCACTCACCAGATGGTACAAGAAGAAGATAAAGATTACTTATCTGAAGCCAGGATTTGCCAAGTTACACAATCACACAAGTCACTACACCACAGGTACCAGGATGAATCTTTCATAGTCCATGATGGTAATAATGATTTGAGACATACTTCCCTGGATATATAAACAGAGACATTGTTGAGCTCTCTGAATAAGTGTCTCAGGCAGATATTTGCCTTGCACTGAGCATCATTCCACCTTCACCAAGGATGATGCCAAAGTACAAACAAAAGATGATTAACTTCAATAGATTGGATTTCAGTAGCTTGGACCAGTTTATACTAGCAGACAAACTTCACCTAACTCTATTGAAATATTCAGTGCAATAATGAATAATATACTGGACAAAATCATTCCAATAACAACCAAAAGAATTAAGATTAAGAGTAAAGTTTGTCCCTGGATAACTGCTGATATATTATAAGAAATGAAGTTAAGAGATAAAGCTTGGCATAGATGAAAAATATAGACAATTAATGAAATCTTGACACTTTTCTCACACTAAGAAAATGTTTCAGGCAAAAACAAAATATGCAAAAACTACCTTCTTGTGAATCAAGTGAACACTGTTATCCTCTCAAAAAAATTATCTGGAAGATAATAACAGATACTGAAAGTCAAACCAATCCACAACTTCAAACATTATTCTCCCTAATCAATATGTAAAGACTTCATTGAGTATCCTCTCAGAGTCATAGCTATTCATGCTGATGGGGATTGATACCCAGGTGAAAGCTGTTAGGTAGTATAATTCACACAGTAAAAAAGTGCTGATTGTCCAGCACAAGGAAGTAGCACTTGTGAAGCAAAGCATAAGCACAGTGTAAGAAGTCATTTAAATAGCCACAGTGTGAAACCAAGGCTACTTGAATGGTTTGATCTGAATATGCATTAATTAGGAACTTTAGCAAGGAGGAAGTATAACTCATTGCTAGAGCACTACAGTTCACAGGACCATTTTTTGTCTTTGATTCCTAACTTGGTGAGGGGATGTGGCACCAATCGGGGGATTTCCCTGGGTGTCTGCACACTACCATACAAGGTAGCTCAACAACCCCCAGTGTAAGATAATGGAGTTAGCAGTCACTTCCTGATTACAACTCTACCTTCTTTTTGGGATGGACTCCTCCAAATTAAATGCATGAATACTTAGATTGCATGACCTCTTCTGCTGTCTATAAGCCACTTGTTCACATGTACAAGTTCTAAATAACCTTAAGTATGTTGGCATAATACCTTGTTTAAGAAGGAGCTCACCAAAAACACCCCAATATTTCCCATCTTCAGTATCTTATCCCCAATCAGAAGGTTGTTTGAAAAATTAGTCTTTTTTCAAATAATGGAGTACATAAGTAAATATGACCTCTTATGTCATGAGTAAATTGGTTCCAGTGAAAGGCAGAGCATACTTTTGACTATCTGTATCACCACTGATTTCATTTATACAGCTATAAGTAAAGGATGCATAGTAGCAGGCATATATGTTGACATTAAGAGGGCATTTTCCTGCATAGACCATCAACTTTTGATATAGAAAATGTAACAAAGTAACTTTGGTTGCAATAAAATGCTTAACAAACTATTTCACTAATTTACAAAAAGAACATTTGGTGTATACTCAGGAACTTCACTTTATATACTAGGGGCCTTCAAGAGTACTTATTGGGAGTGAATCTTTTTCAACATGAATGACATTTCTGAAATAACCCCTGTCTCAGCACTTACATTATACACAGACAGGATTCTTACTTAGAACTGAATCAACCCTCTACTCTGCTGAATTATAATTACAGATGGTCTTTAATAAAGCAACTAAATTGAAATGAATACACTCACAATGCTCTTTGAAACCAGCAGAAGTAAACACTCACAGACATCATTAAAATCACTAATCCAATTGAAAACCTGTTAGAAAGAGAAAGTGTGTACAAATATCTGGGGCTAATATTTGATCATACTCTGTCATTCGAGGGACACACTGAACTAACAGTTGGTAAAGTAACAATTCAGCCAAGCCATGTTGTATTGTGTTTAATCATATCACTTCAGAAGTCAGATGGGATATACCAAGAAATGTATTAATACCTAGAGTTGAGTATAGCCTTCCAATAATAACCTTAAATTCCAGTCATAGCACTCAGCTGGTACAGACTGCTATTGACATAGTCTGTATATATTTCCCACTCAAGCACCAATAAATGAACATCACTCCTTTAACTTGCAGAAAGTAAATGACTGCCTATTACAGCAAGAACCCATAATCTATCACATAATGGAAACTTCCTCTCTGAGGCATAAACTAAATAACAGATCTTTTCTCTATGACTTGAGAATGACTATTGAAACAATGGACTTGACAAAAACAACCCTTATTAAGAGCTCTATGGGAGAAAGATTTGGAAAGGTAGTCCCAGCAAATTGAAATAACCTACCTGTAGCAACAAAGAATGTAATGGTACATCAATAAAGTACCTAATGGACATTAACAAATGGCAGTGTTTTACTGCTAATGTGTAATATGAAATTAAGAAGAAAAACAATCTATCCCATTCTGTTATCCTTGCTTCCTTTGTAACTGCACTTACTTATATTATCTTTACTTCATTTAATTCAAATAGTAACTGCCTTCTAAAATAGTTTAATGTAAATTATCCACAAGTATCTTTCTTCTTATGCAAAATTACCAGCCATATTTACTAAGTGCTCTTGCAATAACTATCTTCTACAATAGATAGTATTGCAATCCCTATTCACAACTTTACATTTAAACTGACATTAATACAGCTGTGATTTATATCTACAGATATTATTATTTAAAAACTATTGATAATTACATATATTTAAGAATTAAAAGCCCACTTGTAAATTCATGCAAATAATTTAACTACTGAATTGCTTTGATGTTTAGCTTATCATTTATTTCAGAATGGATGTGAATGAGAACAATGTGAAACTGTACCAGTGTAAGTACATAACTCTACTGTATTTTAACACTGATGTCACTAAGAATTTGTTAAGCATTAGATTATCTTTTGGCCTGGGATGTGGCTGGAAAGGGTCCCTGCACCACCCCACTTACCTAGAGAACAAATCCCCTCACTCACTCAATCAATAAATAAATATGTTTAAATAAACAAATGCATTACTGCATACTTAAAAATACAATGTGTACTGCTGTATATTTTCCATGCTGCTGTAAGACTTCAGTAATATTTTGTGACAAAACTGTTTTGCACAACATATGAACCCATATGGCCTTTTATTCCATACTTCTGCCACCAATTCATATGTGATGACGAGGACCATTAGTTCCACTTGCTGCCACCATTTAATATGTGATGGTCAGAGATTATGCTCTCTTGATCCACAAAAGCAACTGGATTTAAAGCATATGGCAAATGTGCACTCCTGCCTCTGTTTATGATCAACATCTGCATCTAAATATACTGAGCAACTGCATTTCAGAGTTTAAATTATCAGGACTTCTCCATCTTGGTGTTAGCCATGTGCTTTTCCATTGTTACTTGAGTGCACACACATACACACACACACACACACACACACACACAC
This sequence comes from Protopterus annectens, assembly GCF_019279795.1. NCBI lineage: Eukaryota > Metazoa > Chordata > Ceratodontiformes > Protopteridae > Protopterus > Protopterus annectens. The sequence continues at coordinate 546,615,045 of NC_056742.1, read as the reverse complement.
ACACACACACACACACACACACACACAGACACAGACATACACACACACACACACACACACACACACACACACACACACACACACACACACACACACACACACACACACACACAAATATGCGCATACTCACATGCAAATACTGAAGGACACATACACATACAATGATTCCCAGGAAGGGAGTAGATACACCTTTCAAGTGTCCATACAACTTTGCCCCCTTTCCCGATCTTTCAGTAGCACACTGGTACAAGCTAGACAAGTCTGTCATATGAAGAAAACAATTGCTACTTTCTTCTTAAACTAAGCAAACCATAATATGATCATACAGTAGCAGTGGCAAACTCATTCACTATTCATATAGCTGACACCAACAGTAAATACAAATAAAAAATGAGCCTTGTATACTAATACATAAACCGCAAACCATAAGCTGTTGAAATTGAGTAATAAACCCTTTATTTAAATAAAAATCAGCAAGATTTTTATTTAATTAAGATTAAATATACAGCAAATAAGTATTTTCATACACACACACACACACACACACACACACACACACACACACACACACACACACACACACACAATAAATAAAATGAGAGATTTAAACAGACAGATGACATTTAGAAAAACACCACTAACATCTTACTAATAACCACTAGCCACTTATTGAAAGATCTGTATCTAGTAGTTGCAGAAAACTCACAGGCAATTGATTCCACACATGGCCTTTCAGTCCAAAGAGTCTACTATGCATGTTTTAGAAGGCAATATTTAACTTAAATTTAAACTTAAAAGAGACCCATATTCTTTATTTCCTTTTTAATTGGGATTTAAATTCATGCTTCCCATTTGTATAATCAGTTAAATCAAGTTTATTTTGTATAGCATTTCATTTTTTCTTCTAAATAATAAAAATACTTGCTTTGGCACAGTACAGCTTTTCTACATTTCACATCTTACTGCATCTTTACTAAATGACAACTGCAGGTATCATGCAACCTCTCTCCCTCTGTCTCTCTCACACACACATACACACACACACACACACACACACACACACACACACACACACACACACACACACACACACACACACACACACACACACACACAGACTGAGAGGGTACACTAGTCCAAAGACCATTTTCAGCTGTTTAACTTAAAAAGTGATTACTAAAATGCACAAAGGCCATTAAGACCTTTAATACCGTATTTTCACTGAATATGAATCTTTAGCTAGCTGCAAGTAAACTTTTCTTGTGAAAAAGCAGCAGACAGACAAGTATGATACAGTGACAAGAACTACAGTGCAGTTTTTAATCATTTAATTAAAATTATCTTTTATAAAAATTTTAACACACTATCATTTAACACACACCATTATATATGATACAATGTAACACAGGTATTATTCAGCATTCTACAAACCATATCATACAATATGACATGTTCATTCTTAAAATTCAAAACTCAAACAATACTTTTCCCCATCACCTTTTCTGCCTTAGTAGTTGTCCTCCATACTTTTGCTCTCCGTTTAATTGTACAGTGTTCCAAACTTGATTCTTACACTCATATACTGTATCCTTACTGTTTATCAATCTCTCTGTCTCTTAACCCTCTGTTTTCCTGCCCTGTTTTCTAGTGTGCTCTACACTTTTATATTATTTGTTCCAATATTTAAGATCACCCTTCCATCCTTTTGCTTTTAAGCTAAGCACCTGCCTGCCTAGCAGCAGCATTTGAATTTTCTCAGATTCCTTCCATGTTCTCCCTCTGCCCCATTCCTAAGAGGGAGAATTCACACATATAAGGTACTTGTTTACCACAAAATCTTCTACCACTATGTTATGCAGGTCCTTCAAATTTGCCTAAAGTTTCCACACTCACAAAATATGTAAATGTTACCTGCTTCTGTGCTTTGACATCTCCAACATTCTACTTCTCCAAACCAGCCATTCCTGTAAACATCTGTTCAGCCACTACATAGCTTGGTCCAAAGTTATTGGGTGCACTTTCCATCTCACTATTGTTTTCAGCCACTCATTCCATGCAGATTTAGAGAAAGCTATCTTCTGACTGACTGCTCATGCTAGTCTCAACTTCTTCATCTCCTTCTTGTTTTTGTATTGATTTAACTCTGCATAACAGAATGTATTTCACTTGCTCCCCTTCTCCTTCTAGTGTACTACTGTACTCTTCTCCATCTTCTTTTCAACCCTTCCTAACCCTTGACTCCTATCTTCTTTAAAGAAAGATAAGAAAACTGAACTAGACACCAGCTTGGAAAATAAATTACTTAAAGTAACAAACAGAAAATGCTGTTCCACAATGGCTAAAACTCCAGTGACACTTTATTAACCAGCAAAGCGCTTTCATCACTAAACATTTACTTCATCAAACTCTCAGAGTCTTATGAAGTCAGTGTTTTATGACAAAAGTGCTTATTCTGGCTAATGTGCTTATAATTGTTAGAAAGAGACTAACTATTGATCAGAGCTATCCTTTCCCTAAGAAACATACACTGAGACGGCTTTGCACGATTGCTTTAATTTGCAGGTATAAGTCAAATATTCAGTGCACTCAATTTTTATTAACACTGTACCATAAAAGTTTATTTACACACCAATAATAAAATTCACATTGAAGTATAATCAACTTCTTATTTCCATCCATCATCAGCTAACTTAATTCTTCACTTGTATTCATTCATACTGGCTGGAATATGACATGCGTACAACTGGTAGAGTATGACTTTATTGGACTGAAAGCATAATTTCATCAGTAAAGACTTGTAGGAATAAATACAGGGTCTTTGTTCATTGAATAGCCATTTATCCAAAACACCTGCATGTCCTTAAGGGATAATTTGCATTGCTTCCATATATGCTCCTGGGCCTCAACCTGCTGGATGCTTTTGACTTTTGTTCCCTTCATGTTCAAGTCCAAAGCATGCCCGATCCTAAAGGAAAGAGATAGTAAAAAAAATTGGTTTGATGCTAGAGTGCTGCAATGTTTCCAGTGTTATTTCAAACTGGTATACCTACCTCACTATTCACAATGCCCCTTTGCTAAGAATAACTTGCTGACCATTTCTTATTTGGTCATGTTTGACTGCATCCAGCCATACTACTAATTATTCTTCAGCAATCACTAGATCTACCAAACTTAATGGTGGAATATCCCTGACTTCTGCTGTGCTGAGAAGAAGACTTATTCTAATGGTCCCATGATAAAGAAAGACGGCCAGTATTACTGTGGGAGCATAGGAACTGTAATGCATACAGATTTCAAGAAAAACTTTCAGAAGTGTTGTCTGAATTCTGTACAAACATTTTAATATTTTCTCATCTGGATGGTGCTTGGTTTAATCCAATTAGTTTGGAAGAAGCACTGATTACCTACACATCCAGGACAAGTGTGTGAGGACAGCATCTAGTAGGAAGTTATACTTATTAATTGACAGTCACTAAATCAATGAGATAGGAAGAAGGCCCTTTCTTCTAAAATACAGTGACATCATAACTGATTATAAAATTTATGGTGACCAGAGGCACAGTCCCTTGAATGAGAGCGAGGTAACAGTGGTTGGATTCCAATGAAAACATAGTTCATAGTACTGTGCATACTGTTTTTCATGTTTTATCGTGTGTGTGTGTGTGTGTGTGTGTGTGTGTGTGTGTGTGTGTGTGTGTGGCATGTTTTTCACATTTTTTTAGTTTTGTGATGCTGGATTCATTGACACTTAGTCACTGTGCTGTTGGAAAAGAATAGCTGTTCATCGGATTCCTGAGAAGATTAGGGAAATTTCTAAGCACCTATATATCAAATGGGTAAGCTTCTGCCTTAGGAATGTTTTTGAAGTGATTTCTTAGGAAAAGGCCAGAAGACTTTTAGAATCAGAATGCATTAATGCATGACTAACATTATGGTTTTACCAACAGATTATGCCAAACTAATTTCAGTCAATTCTGAGAATAAGTAACCTACAAGCCAGACAGAAAAAAAATAGTGAAGGTGATATATTACCTCTTTAGTAAAATATTTGATGCAGCTCAGCTATGAATGAAGAATTGGGAAGATTAAGAAAAGCTCATTAGGGAACAGAAGGGACAATCTAAGGAGAAGAAAATGGCAGGTTGGGTGCTATAGCATTCAGTCTTAAGATCTGTATTATTTGGTATTTTTAATCAAATCTGTTAGATGGTACAGCAAATAAAAGTAATATGCTTGTAATTAACATTATGGACTATTGTTGATGACTGCTGCAGCTTAAGTTTGCAAAACAATTAGTTCATCTTGAAAGCTAAGGTGAAAACTATCCATTGAGTTAGCAAAAAAAGAGTAAATTTATTTTTGGAACCACAATCAAGGAGCTTCAATTATGAATAGATGGCTGATGAAAAATTGCAAGAAAATAAGGCGGTAAAAGATTTGGGAGATATTATAAAAATAAATTAATCATATCAAGAAGGAAGAAAGCATGGCAGGTATGGTAAAATGAATTATGGAATATATTATCGGGGGGGGGGTGAGTTGATGAGAACCTGTAAGTTATTTCTTCCTTATATTGATTAGGCCATACTTGGAATGCTATGCTCACTTCTGGAGGCCATATATAGCAAAATAAATTAGATTGATTGTGGATATATAGAGAAAAGTTAGAATTATGTCATATGGGAATTGAAGGGATGGCATATAGGTGAAGATGAGAAACATTAAAATGTGGTTATATTGGAAGAAAGGAGGCAGCAAAAGTGACATGATGTGGTTTCACAAAATATTAAGTAAAGGCAAGGGGAGTTCGTTTAAAAAGAATGGATACTTAGTTTAGGAGAAATATGGCATTATACTCACTTAAGAGGGAAATAAGCTGATCTGGCAGACCAGACTATGAACTGCAAATGAGCTGCTGCCCCTGAAAAGGGACAGTTTGCTCATTGGGCTCACTTGATTAACAAAAAGGAAAAAAAATATATTCTAAATAACTGAAATTCTTGTGAAAGTGGAAAGCAGCCAGGAATGTTTGTCCAGCATGCAACAGAATTGGTGGAATGGAATAGGACTGCTTCACACAGAATCAAGGCTATGGAGGGGTGAAGGAGGCAGGCCTCAGATGCAATCAGCATTCAGTTTCTGAATGTCAACTGCATTTGAGTTCCGGGCTGAAGAGCTTCAGCTATCCATGTGTGCTACAGTGTAATATCGGCATTTAAAAATGAATGCATATACTGCTTTGCATTTAGTGTATGCAGTATTTAGAATGCAGTAAGTCATTTGCTACAATTTAGAAAGAATACACTTTTCTTTCTTTGCTCTCCCATTTGTATGGGAGGACTTTTTTGCTTGGAGTTGAGAGAGCATTAATGGAAATAATAAGCAACTACAGCAAGTTTTGATAAGACATCAGACTTCTAATCTTAAAGTGCATTCTCACAGTTTCTATAGCAATTGTAAATGACTAAGTCTTAGTGACTGAAGTGATCTCCTTATCATATAATTAAATTTTACAATGTTTTATGCAAAAAGTGAGTTATTTTTGCAATTAACTTTGTCGACCAGCACCATCCATTAACCATTTTCTTGCAATTCAAAACTCCTGACATGACATCATGAAAGACTGAATCCACAATGCTTCATTATTTATGTTTGTATATAAACTACTATTTTTGGTACTTGTGTATTATCACAACCAAATTTGTAACCCTGCGTATTTCCTAATGTTATCAACAACCAACTTTATACTGAAGTAAAAAGAGGTGCATGAAGTCCCAAACAGCTTTGCATCACTGTGAAGCTAGGTGAAGGCTGCCAGCCTAGCCAGATAGAATTTTGTAGATAATTCTGTCATTTTTAAATATTAATGTAAACCACAGGCCTGTTCTCTTAAATGCGAAAAGACTGCATTGGATATTGAACTGCAAAAATGTAACAGCAGTGCACTCTGCTGTAAAAAAGCTAAGCCAAGCATTTTATAACTGTCTTTGATTTTAAAATTCAGAGCTGATATGTCTAGAGGGAGGCATCCTGCCTTTTGTTTTAAGACCAGAGTTAATGGCTAGAATTTGCATGTATAAATGTCCTTTATTGCTCTGGTTTCTGACCATGTGTAAAGAATGTAAATGTAGTTTCTGTTAGCCTGGGAACACCAGAGAAGTGTGAAGAATGATGTCATGTGAAGCAGCTCTGTGTTATCAATTTAAAGAGAGAGAATCAGAGAGCTCAGAACATTTTGTCTTGAGAACATCCAACATCACCAACACTGACTTGCTCTAGATATAAGTTATTTAGAACTGTTTTTTCTTTAAATAGCTGGGAATTAGAAAGATTAGACTAAGTGTTTTTCTGTGATGTCAGAACTTTTCTACGATATTATTTTAAGTATTTCGCTGTGATCCCTGAATTCTTGACTAGCACTGCATAGTAAGAAGTATTGTCTTGTGTTTTTATTATTTATTATTAAATATGTTTAAACCTTTTAACTGTGGCTGTTTTATGCAGAGTTAATTTATGCTGTAGAGTACATTGCATGTATATAGTGATACTGTACCAAGTCACTCTAATAAGCCTTGACTGTTCAGTCATACTTACCATTTGGATAATAATATTGCACAGTTATAATTGGACACCCTTTCAGAACCGCCTTTGAGTAGCTGATATTAGTGGGTGGTGGCAGCTGGTACTACCTTTTAGCCTGAGCAGAAAAGGGGCACAGCTGGAGAACCTGTGCCAGCCTTCCCCAGGAGTGTCTGTGTGGTTGTATATAACATTTATCTCAAAGTGTGTGTGTGTGTCAGCTACTTGGGCAGGGACACGAAGCACTGGTTAGACAGAGAGGGTGCTGGAGGTTTTAGCTTGCCCACTAGGCAGAAATCTGGACCCTATAACTGTGCCAGTGGGGAGTGTTATTGGGGACCTGAAGAGAAAGGAAGAAACCAGCCCCAAACTGACTGTGATCTCTGTTTGCTCTTAAGGGAAATTGTACTTTACTGTGTGTGTATTTATTATCCTTTCTCTATATGGATGCCCCTCACTTATGTTAGTGGTGAGGATTGAGGCTCCTTGATTGTTGGCCAGGGCACGGGCACCACATATTAATTGTTTGGCAGTGGTGGGATATCCACACTACATATTAATTGGCTGGCAAATACTAATTGGCTTGTAGTGGTGTGGGTAGAGTGAATTTCTCTAGCTTGTGTACAGTGATCTCCAAAGGTGTTTTGTACTCTAAATCAGCCACGCAGTGAAGACTCAGAGTTCAGATCACAATTGTTTTATTTCTTTTGTTAGCTTAGTTAGTCAGGGTGAGCAGGCAGCAAGTCAGAAGAGGAGTATGGAAAGCTGACAAGGAGCCAACTGGCTGAGATGTGCCAGGCTAGGGGACTGGTGCATGGAAACCTGACTAAAGCAGACATGATTGTAGCTTTGGTCACAGCTGCATCAGAAAACAACAACCAGGAGGATGATCAGACTGGCAATGGAGCCGTACCACACTCAGATAATGGACAGCTCAACCTTTCTGCAGAGGACTTAAAAATCCATCTGGAGCTAAAGAGACTTGAGTTGGAGACCAGGCATTTGGAAATAGAAGCAGCTGTGAGACTGAGATGTCTGCAGCTGAGAAGGGTCTATATCATATGAGCAAATTGCACAAATTGCAAACGCTCATAATATCAAACGTACTGGACCTTAAAGTGCTTTTTCTGATATTACGGTACAGTGAAGAATGGGATATTTGCCCTTTCCTCACTGTAGTGCGATCTTGGAGTTGGAATATATATTTAACAGGTGTTTTGGGGGGCACAGCCCCCCACAATAGGAAGTTTGAGGTCCGGTACGTTCGATATTTTGAGCGTTCGCAATTTGTGTGATTCGCTCATATGATATAGACCCACTAAAAAGAATGAGAAACTGCTACATCTGGAAGCTGAGGAAAAAGAGAGGCAGAGGCAGCATGAGTGGGAGATGCAGACTCTTCACCAGAGTCATGGAGGTAATGGGGAAGGGAGTAACTGGACCCCAGAAGCACAAAAGGTCAGTAAATTTCTTCTGCAGTTTAAAGAGGGGATAATTTTGATAGTTTCATTCATATGTTTGAGAGGGAATGTAAACAGTATGATGTAGACCAAAGGCTCCGGGTACAGTTCCTGACCCCCTTACTCCATGGTAAAGCTGTAACTGTGTTGTCTAAAATGTCTGACATTGACTGTTTTAATTACACTGTTGTTAAGCATTGCTTGTTAGAATGCTTTAAGCTAACACCTAAAACTTATAGGAAAAAATTTTGCGAGCATAGACGCAAGGCAGATGAAAGTGTGTGTGAATATGTTGCTGAACTGAGCACTTATTTTCATAGGTGGGTGAGTGGATGTCAGGTCACCACTTTTGAAGGGCTGGCAGACCTTTTGGTGAGGGAACAAGCCCTTAGCACTTTGCCTGAGGACATAAGGATCTAGTTAGCTGATAGACAATGTGCTACTTCAGATGAGTTGTGGAAGAAGGGAGACCTATACCTAGCAAGGAGGGCATTCCTGCACAGGAAAGGGACCTCCCAGTACTGCTCATGGGACTAAAGGAACCCATGGTGGGCAGCACAGACTGCTCCAACAGAATCTGCCAGTAGCAGGGGAAGCCACTAGTTTGGGTACATGTTCAGGACCTAGGGTTAAATATTTTGAATGCAGGACTAGTGTAATCTGCAGACATGTACTCCGCCAGTAACAGATTACATTTCTGCAAATTACAAAATGGAGCCATGACAGCTCCAAATAAAGGGTGGATATCATGTAGAAAGCATGACAATGGCAAACTATAAGGCCATTGGCATGGAAAACATTTGCAAAAATAAAAAAAAAATCAACTTTTATTTTTTTTAGCTGATCTCAGCTGTTTAAGAGTAGGGGAGCGGCGTGCAAATGGGATCGGCCGGAAAATAAGAAAAAAATAAATAAAATAAGCATTCTAACCAAAATCACTATTTTGCCATTATACACAGTGGCAGGCAGAAGACAACATGGCCAGTGAATAGTGGTTGCTAAGGGGGAAGGCTCAATGTGGGACATGTAACTATGCATCAGCAGGCAATCCTATGCAAATGAGGGGAATGATACTGAATCCCAGATTTCCCCTGCATACTAGTCATCGCCCAACAGTGTAAGAGCAGGAATAGCTTGGTGCAAGCCTAGGTGTTAGCTGATATCATAGGGGGTGTGTCAGGCATATTGTACAAGGATTGGAACCCTGTAGCTCGGCTTTGCTCCTAGCTTAGCAGAGCTAAGCAAGGGTGCGTGTCTGAGGCTGCCTAGCACTTTGTATATTGCCTAAGTGGGTGTGTGCACCACGCACCGGGTTTTAAAGGAAAAATAAAAAAGTAAACCAGGAAATAGCAGCTCTGTGCACATTTGAGCACTGTGTTTGCACGGCACACCCCCAGGCTTAAACAGGAAGGCAATGGGAAGGGAAAACAGCAGTAGGAAGGTAATCTAGGAGAACTAGCATAGCTGGCAGGTGAAATGTATCAGAATCAGCCAATTACACAGGCAGCAGACCAGCCCAGCCCAGAACACTACTATAAACTATGCAAACACCTTTCCCTCTGTTTTTTCCCACACTCTACACCACTGGGGTATACAAGTGGGGAAATTTTAACAAACAAAAACAACAGAATGATAGGGGGTGCAGCAGCTAGCAGACATAAACATGTGGAAGAGGCAGAGGGTGGTGAGGATGAGAATGCTGTTGACCAACCCACAGTTAGGAGATGGAGAAGGGTGTACAGACCCAGGGTAACCTACCAGGGGCTACATGAGCTGGAGATAGTGGAGCACTATAGGGTGGACAGGGACCTACTACAGCAAATTGCTGAGCTGTTCCAGCCATGCCTGACACACAGAACTAACAGAGGGGAACCCATCCCAGTGGATACCAAGGTATGTGTAGGCCTATGAATACTAGACAGAGGTACCTACCAAAGCCCAACTGGGTATATCACGGGGATCTGACAGGCATCAGCATCCAGAGTATTCCACCCATTCCTGGATGCCATGTCAGCACATGCCAGTGAGCATGTATATTTCCTCAACACCCGTGAGGTGCTGTCCAGCAATAGGCATCTCTTCCACCAAATAGCAGAATACCATGAGGTGGTGGGTGCTATAGACTGCACACATATATGCAACAAAGCACCACCTGGTGAGTGGGGTAGAGTCTACATCAACCGCAAGAGCTTCCCCTCCATCATCTGCCAGGTCGTGTGCAATGCCCAGGGCATTATAATGAATGTGTGTGCTGGCTGCCTTGGAAGCTATCATGATTCTCACATCTGGCATTTGATGCAGCTGTACCAGAGATTTGCCAATGGGGACATCCCTTACGGTCACCTAGTGGGAGATGCTGGTTATGCACTGGAGCCATGACTGATGACACCCATCAGAAATGCACACACACCCAAACAAGAATGCCATAATGAGGCACATGCACAGACCAGAATCATAATAGAGCATGTGTTTGGGATGCTCAAGTCACAGTTCCAGTGCCTGGACACATCTGGTGGAGTCTTGCAGTACTCACCAGCTACATGTACCCAAATTGTTATCATATGTGCCATGCTATACAATATGATCCTGTGGAATCAGCTGCAGCAGGAACAGCACAGGGCAGGGCCACACAGCCCCCCACCAATGCCAAGGCCTGCACAGGTGCAAAGTGACTCGGAGGAGGAACAACCTGAGCCTGCCCCAATAGTCAGATGGAGGCATGCCCAGTATGCCATGGCCTTGGCAAAGAGGCAATGCATAGCAAATACACTGACACTGTAGGGACCCAGGGAATGACAACTCTCTCTGACTCACACATACAGTAAAAGGGATGCCAAACATGACTGCCTGTGCTCAACAATGTATAGGGAGTGTACTATGCGCATCTGACATAGGCAGCCCCCAGCACCATCCTCAATACTGGTACACCCACAAGATAAGTCACTCCCCTTACTGATTGCTGATTGGAGTAGCATGTGTAGCTACTTGTATCTATGGTATGGATGTGAGCATGCAAGGGAATTAGGTGGCTGAATAGGCTGCCAGCAGATAGTAGACACCTATAGTGGCAGCAAGAGATCTGTAACAAATACGGGTGTCACCATAGTAGCCAGTACTACACATGTTGACAAAACCCACTGCAGGAAATGTGCTGGGCCACATGTGTGTCCATATGACACACACATGCCAGTCAGGGAGGTTCACATACCCAACAGCAGTCACAGCCAGCAGGACAAGTGTAGACAAACACAAACAGTGGCTGTGCTATGGCCACTGAATGATGCCTATGGGTAGCCTCCCCCCCAGGCCTACACAGACAGACCACATTGGTTCAAGCAGTGGGATTTTAGTTCTGAGGGGTAGAAAGTCAGAAACTAATATGTAGGTCAATCAAAAGTAGGGCCTGTAGTACACTGACATGCCTCTAGTCAGCATGATAGGTTAGAAAACAGAATGAAATGGAGTACCTGACATACCAGTACAGTCATAGCAAATGCGTACAAGTGTCAGGTGTACACCCCCAGTCCTGTGTAGCAATGTAGAAACAATCAGGTGTGCCCCCCATAGCCTATTTAGACATGTAGTAACAGTTAGGTGTGCCCCCCAATCCTATGTAGACATGTAGTAACAGTCAGGTGTGCCCCCCAATCCCATGTAGCAATGTAGAAACATTCAGGTGTGCCCCCCATAGCCTATGTAGACATGTCGTAACAGTCAGGTGTGTCCCCCAATCCTAAGTAGAAATGTACTAACAGTCAGGTGTGCCCCTCCCCAATCCTATGTAGACATGTAGTAACAGTCAGGTGTGCTCCCCAATCCTGTGTAGCAATGCAGAAACAGTCAGGTGTGGCCCCCCATAGCATATGTAGACAGTAGTAATAGTCAGTTGTGCCCCACAATCCTACATAGACATGTAGTAACAGTCAGGTGTGCCCTCCATCCTGTGTAGAAATGTAGAAACAGTCAGGTGTGCCCCCAACCCTACTTAGACATGTAGTAACAGGCAGGTGTGCCCCCCCAATCCTATGTAGAAATGTAGTAACATGTATGTGTAGGTATAATACCAGTGGAGCACGGATGCCCAGAGGTGGCCAAGGTAGCAGGATAGATTGTAGCATTTGTACAATATGCAGGTATGTGTGTGTCAGGTCAGTGTGTGTTTCATATTGTGTGAGAGTGGTTAGTATGTATGCATGTTGAGGTATGACCTGGTGGCCATTGCCCACTACTGCTGATGACAGGGCCAAGTCCTCACAACTGCAGTGCCAAAGACAATTTCCACCAGTATAACACATGCTAGCAGTAAGCCATTGTAAATGTATGGTGGTGATATGTGTCACCATCTGAAAGATTGACATAGCATGGCTGTTGGGCTAGATATACAAACAATACACAGGGGGAAAGTACCCCAGACATACAGTATATAATGTGTAACTGTGAAATGGACACACCCTTGGAATTGTACATACAGGTAAGCATCACATTATCTGGTCCTGTAGTAGGGAATACCGGTCTAGGCTGCCCGAACACTTGCAGATCACAAAGGTTGTAGGACTGATGTATTGGGAAACAGCTGATGGACCTGCACATGCCACCATAACTGGAATACCCCATGCATATCTGTGCATCAGATGCAAGTAGTGTCCATAGCACTCATGCCCCCAGCTCACACAAACACCACCCACAGGTACCTCTCTGGTTGTATCCCTGCTGTTGGGAATGGGTACAATATGACCCCCACCTGTATATGGCAATAGTGACAGAATGTACCATGCAGTGCAGGTGTCCCATGCAGTTGTGTCCCTAGCTGTAGGTAGCACCCTGCCAGCATCCACACCACCTGACCAGTACTGATAGAAAGTATTGGCATGAACACCTAGCACACCTACCCTGTCACCCCATGGGAATATACTGTATGGCGGTCTGGGACTGTAGGACTGACAGAATGCAATGGCCTGCCACAGCTGTCCTGCATCACCACCAAATGGCCTACAGGCCTCTGCCAAAGGCCTGTGTCTCACACATACTGCCAATGCATGTTATGTTATGGACACCCACATAGCAACATAACACACTCCACATAAGCCATATGCAAGGCCATGTGGACAAACCTCAGTAACATGTCCACCATCCCACTGCATGAACTGTGGACCAACACTGAAATACAGCTGTGATGAGGTGAAAACTTTAGGGAAAGTATTAGAGATTGTATGCATAATGTATGGCAGAGGATAGAATAATAGAGGGGGTGGGAGCATGGGCAGCATGGAATGTGCAAGGTCCGACACACAGCTGTGTGTACACACTATCCCTGGCTACAAACACATAAATGGGTGGCTACAAACCTGCCCATACACCACAATAGGGGTAATGTCCTGACTCATGGCCCCTGTCTCTGGGTAACCTGTGTGAATCTGTACAGCTGTGAGGTATTGCCACAGCAAGTTAAGGCATACTGTCATGTCGATGGATGTACAAGCATGGGATCCTCTGCCAGCACTGTACCAAGGTGCTGAACTGGATGCACAGACCCAGCAGCAAGTGCCTGCAGCTCCCCCTCCAGAACGGCATAACTTACCATGAATATGTAGGCGTCTGCCCACAATACACACAGCTGCATTCACCCTTGTTCCCCAGGACATAACTGTGAGCAAGAATGTCCTCCTGGCAGTACTTGAGGACATAAACAGTGTATAACAGTACACATGTCTGAATATCTCTGCTAATACCAGTACCATGTAGCAGAAGCAGCACAGACATAGTCACCTACAGTACACACTATCCCTTGCACAGTTTGTCCCCATATTGCCAAATGATGTACGGATACCCTGCAGAAACAGTTTGCTACCTGTAAGTGTACAACACAAAGGTCTGCACTGGAGTACAAATGACCTGGAATGGATCCACACATTCAATACAGAAGGGCATACTGGGCATGCTCACACAATTAGAAAAATGAAGGCAATGTCAGACAACAACATGCTGAAAGGTCATACTGGGTATGTTCACACAAACAAATGAAGCCCATGTCTGCAAACAACAGTGGACCATACATATTTGACTGTTGCAGATGTTAGTGCATTCACTCCCCAGTATGCATCAGTCATGCTTTGCACACACAGTGGCTAGGAGTACAGATATATATCCAAGGACAACACACTATAATAAGCCAAAAGTAGACATACACAGATGTGTGGAAGATAGCGACTGTGACAAAGAGCCATCCATCATGAGGCCCGTCCCACCCAGCACACAGCGAAATGGCTACAACCACATGATGTGTAAATGTCACTCACTGTAGAAATTAGCCACTGGTATCCATTAGCATTATATACTATGTGGTGCAAGTACTAGTTGTGCAACATGACTGTACAAGGCAGCAGTCATCTAGCAGCTGTATACACGTACCTGTGGAATATAACCCTGCATGTGCCTGCATGTGATGTGTCAACCTCTAGGTGAATGGGTTATGGCTCATGCACACACACTGCCCTCCCCATAGCCCTACTATGACAAACCTGCTGATGTCACCCACTTTAAAATACACCTTTGGGAATGGCGTAGCCCAATAATCTCTGTGGCACAGTCTAATACTGTGTAATGCCATAGTGTGATAAACTAGTTAGGTAGGAGTTCTAATGCCAGACATGGCAACTGTGTATGTTTGTGTGTGTGTGTCTCTGTCTGTGTAGGGAGCAATGCATTTTACGCTAGTCACGTTCACTGCAATTGAAATGTCCTGCTTTGGCAAGGCTGCTGATGTCATTCACTGTGAAATACACCTTTGGAAAAGGTGTAGTCCAGTAATCTCTGTGGTGTGTCCTATAACTCCGTAATGCTGTAGTGTGATTCCCTAGTTAGGTAGGTGCTCTAATCCCAGACATGGCAACTAATGTGTGTGTGTGTGTGTGTGTGTGTGTGTGTGTGTGTGTGTGTGTGTGTGTGTGTGTGTGTGTGTCTCTGTCTGTGTAGGGAGCAATACTTTTTAGACTAGTCACACTCACTACAGATCAAATGCCCTAATTTGGCAAGGCTGCTGATGTCATTCACTGTGAAATGCACCTTTGGGAAAGGTGTAGCCCAGTAATCTCTGTGTTGCATCCTAATACTGTGCAATGCTTTAGTGTGATAAACTAGTCAGGAAGGAGTTCTAGTCCCCGACATAGCAACTGGTTATGTGTGTGTCTCTGTCTGTGTAAGGATCAATGCCTTTTTAGGCTAGTCACACTCACTACAATTCAAATGTCCTTCTTTGGCAAGGCTGCTGATGTCATTCACTGTGAAATACACCTTTGGGAAATGTATAGCCCAGTAATCTCCATGGCGCATCCTATAACTGCATACTGCTGTAGTGTGATAAATTAGTTATGTAGGAGTTCTAATCTCAGACATGGAGTTTGTGTGTGTGTGTGTGTGTGTGTGTGTGTGTGTGTGTGTGTGTGTGTGTGTGTGTGTGTGTGTGTGTGTGTGTGTCTGTCTGTCTGTGTAGAGAGCAATGCTTTTTAGGCTAGTCACACTCACTACAATTCAAATGTCCTGCTCTAGCAAGGCTGCTGATGTCATTCACTGTGAATTGCACCTTTGTGAAGGGTGCAGCCCAGTAATCTCTGTGGCACATCCTATAACAGCATAATGCTGTAGTGTGATATGGTACTCTGGTAGGGCATCTATTCCCACACATGGCAAGTGTGGATGTTTGTGTGTGTGTTTCTATGTCTGTGTAGGGAGCAATGCTTTTTAGGCTAGTCACACTCACTAGGGATCAAATGCCCTACTTTGGCAAGGCTACTGATGTCATTCACTGTGAAGTACACCTTTAAGAAAGATGTAGCCCAGTAATCTCTGTGGCACATCCTATAATGGTGTAATGCTGTAGTGTGATATAGTACTCTGGTAGCGGTTCTATTCCCACACATGGCAAGTGTGGATGTTTGTGTGTATGTTTCCATGTCTGTGTAGGGAGAAATGCTTTTTAGGCTAGTCACACTCACTACAGATCAAATGCCCTGCTTTGGCAAGGCTGCTGAAGTCATTCACTGTGAAATACACCTTTGAGAAAAATGTATCCCAGTAATCTCTGTGGCGCGCCCTATAACAGTGTAATGCTGTAGTGTGATATAGTGCTCTGGCAGGGGTTCTGGTTCTATTCCCACACATGGCAAGTGTGGATGTTTATGTGTGTGTGTGTGTGTGTGTGTGTGTGTGTGTGTGTGTGTGTGTGTGTGTGTGTGTTTGTGTGTTTCTATGTCTGTGTAGGGAGCAATGCTTTTTAGGCTAGTCACACTCACTACAGATCAAATGCCCTATTTTGGCAAGGCTGCTGATGTTATTCATTGTGAAATACACCTTTGAGAAAGATGTAGCCCCGTAATCTCTATGGCATGTCCTATAAGAGCGTAATGCTGTTGTGTGATATAGTACTCTGGTAGGGGTTCTATTTCCACACATGGCAAGTGTGGATGTTTGTATGTGTGTTTCTATGTCTGTGCAGGGAGCAATGCTTTTTAGGCTAGTCACACTCACTACAGATCAAATGCCCTACTTTGTCAAGGCTGCTGATGTCATTCACTGTGAAATACACTTTTGGGGAAAGAGTACATCAGTAATTTCCATGGCACATTTTATAACTGCGTAGTGCTGTAGTGTAATAAACTTTTTAGGTAGGAGTTCTAATCCCAGACATGACAGGTGTGTGTCTGTGTTTGTCATTCGTATCCTGTGTGGAGGTGGCCGTGAGTATGTAACAACTGGACTCATTGTGGAGCGGGTTTTGAAAATGTCTTATATGGTTGTCCTATTATGTCACAATGTCCACTGTACAAGGATAACAGATGTGAAATAGCCGAGAAGCTGGGGTGCCAATCCATACCCCTAAATGTGACATCACGACCTGGTGAACAAAGTTAGCAACCCTTGTATTACCCAGAGAACACTGTCAACCCATGTCTCATACACAAACACACTTGCCTAGGCAACAACAGCTATGGTGGTAGTACCCTGCATATTGCCCACAGATAGTAACCATGGTGTGATTGCAGTGGACTTCAGAGGGCATGGCACCCTGTCCACCAGTACAATAGGTACGTACATGCAGACAGTGTGCCTTCATTATGTTCCCCACTGGACACCTGCAACACCTGTGGTGCCATCAAATGTGACCCATAAAGGACATACCATGCCTTAAACACAGACCCTTTATAGACAGATGCCACTGACACCAGGGAATACATGTACATGCTATCAATGTAGGTACAGTGCCAACCTGCTGTCCATTACCTTTTCCTGCCACATGAGGCCAGGACTGGTACATCTGATAACAATCTGTGTACACAACATGGGTCAGACACCTCAGGTACAGTTACACATGTTACGGTACATGCATGTGGGACATCTGTACATCCCAGACACTGTCCATGTCATGGAATAATAAACACATACATGGCAAGCAATGCACAGCAATGGCCACACACAATAGTTACCCAGGTGACTGGATGGTGAATACAATACCCACCTGTGTGGGCCAATCCAGACACTACACCCTGTGCCACACTGCAGACCATTGCCATGTGACCTGATACCAAGGTATACCCATCACCTAGCCTTGTATAGCCTTCTTGCACAGTCAACAACTACACACCCATGAAGCACAGCACCCATGCATGTCAGTACTGGCACCCTGTGTCTGTGTGTGTGTGTGTGTGTGTGTGTGTGTGTGTGTGTGTGTGTGTGTGTGTGTGGTGTATGATGCTTCTGCCCACATTCACACTCACTACATCCCCCATTGGCATACTGAAGCATGCTGTCTGATGTCAGATACCTCCACATACCCTTTGCCCATATCACCTCTGGATAACCCCTGTGGCGCATGTGATACCTGCACAGTACTGTATTGTGGCAAATTAGCTAGTGAGGAGGTGTATTCCTGACCCTGCCAGTGTGTCAATGTGTGTGGGTCGCTGAGAGAGTGTGGCTGTGTTGATGCTGACACCTGTTCATGTGGACAGGCACGTGTACTACACCTACTGTATCACTACCATATCACTGTTGCAGATGTCACTCACCATCACATATACGTTTGGAGAGCTCCACAACATGTAAGCTATGTGGTGCATCCAATAACTGCATAGACATGTGATAGCAATACATAGTCAGTCAGGGAATTGATACACTGTACTGGTATGTGTGTGACACACACATGCTTAAGTTTTACTCTCCCACGCCCTCCCTGACCTATCTTTTCCTCTGTCTGCCTCTCTCAATCCCTCTGTGGTGGATGTGGAGATGAACACCTGCTTTGCTTAAGTAGCAGCATGTGTTTTGTAAGTGTTGCTCATCACCTGCTGATGGCCTCTACATGAATTGCAGCCCTCCTCTAGCTGATTGCATGTGGAACAGCTGTGGTAACATTCCCATAGTCAGTTGCATGGAAACACACTCCAATATCTAGGAACATCATGTTGGTGTTGGGCCTTTACATTCACTGTGAGCAGGACCTAGATCTGTTGTTTGGCAAACAGCATCACAGATGGATTGGGGATTTACCTCTAACAACATACACTGTGGAAACAGGCCAGTACACAGTAGGGGGATGTGCCTGACATGACTAGAGAATGTAAGTGTCACTATTCTGCATTTAGAGTAATGTTGGTTTAACAGGGTGTGTGTGGATATGACTGGTCTACATGTTTTAATACCTGTTATGACAGTGCTATGTTTCTGAGAAAACCCTCATCTATAGGGTCATTTATCTGCAGACTGGGCAGTGTGTGGTGCCTTTTATTTCTTGTGTTACTCACAGAGCACCTATTTGTGAACTGCAGAAGCATAGTGTGAAGATTGTAGACAGTACATGGTGACAGGCATGAGAGTTACTGACTTCATAACCCTCATAGGACATATGTCACATCAAACCCTGTTACAACAGTAAATGTATGAGGTTACCACAACAACATGTCAATACTGGCCCTGTGTTTTTGCCCCCAGCCACAACTCTGTCAACCTGTGTACATATGTCATGCGGTAAGAGGTGCATATGTTCTGTACACCATAATTTAGTGACATCGTATCTGATAACAAGCCAGTGAGATATCAGAGTGTGACACTTTATGTATAGTAGGGTTATCTTTGAGGACACAGCCTGGGCATTCTGTGGTTGTGTGTACAGTACTGAGGTCTGTGTACTTACGGTTGTTGACAGTGTATGTATTGTGAATATGTACCTTGGCCTGTGTACAGACTGTGGTAGATGTCATTGTTCTTGGTCCTGTTCTATGTGATGTTACATGCTGCTCCACTGTATGTTACCCTATCAGCATGCATGTTTGTCGTGCCAAACACATATGTCCCATACCACAGACAGGCATTGGACCACACTGTGTAGTGGCCCAGTATATGTAGGGTTAGTGTGTGAGTGGCACATATGAGGATGGTGTTAATTCAGACAGTCCATATACTGTAATATTACACTGGCTACCATATGTGGCTATAGCTGGGTTCACATTGGTTGTGTTATGTATATTCACACAGGTGTCTGTTACTCTGTGCTGTGACATGCCTGTAGAGCCTGCTATATACGCAGGTACATGTGTATTCCCCCATAAGAAATGTAGGCCAGTGTTGTGGCAGTCTGCCTGTAGCCTGCAAAGTGCTTTGTTACATGCCTAGCAGCTTAGTGTACTTACCCAGTGTGATGTTATGTCCAGATACTTGCCAGATGTACTGCTGCCAGGCCACCATAACAGTCATTTATGTCGGACAAAGCAGTGGGATGCTGTACAGATGTATGTCACTAACTAGTGGGTAGTATGTAGCCATGCCACCTCTGTACCAGCAGTTAGTATGTGTCAGGGCAGACATGTGTGTGTGAATACATAACCTATGGGGACAAATGTATTCCAGTGTTTACGTAATATATCCATCTACATGGCTTTTAACATCCACATTGTCAGGCTCGGTCCACATGTCTTGCACTGAGGGGTTCTGTGTATACTTCTGGACTGACCAGAGTGTATCAGACTGTCCACATTTATTGGCCATATCTCTGCTATAGTCCACAGGATCATTACCGTGCTAGCAGTGGTATTGTACTATGATGTTCTTAGGATGTCTGTCTGTGGCCAATGGCGCACATGTTAAAAATCAGATGTGACCTCCCACACACAACATGTCTGTGAATACAACCCTTATCACAGTAACAATAGTCTACATATATACCTGCAATACATACCTGACATCCCCTTGCTCTAAGAGGTTGGGACTACTGGGGCTGAGGTAGGGCTCCACTCCATGTGCAGGACATAAGATGAACATATATGTATATATACTTATCCATATATCTGTGTATATATATATATATACACATATACATGTCGACATACATAGATGGATATGTATATGTACATATATATATATATATATA
Organism: Protopterus annectens; assembly: GCF_019279795.1. NCBI lineage: Eukaryota > Metazoa > Chordata > Ceratodontiformes > Protopteridae > Protopterus > Protopterus annectens. The sequence goes on along the minus strand of NC_056742.1, from coordinate 546,594,588 downwards.
TATATATATATATATATATATATATATATATATATATATATATATATATATATATATATATATATATATATATATACATATAAACACTCAGATATATACATATACACAGCAATGTATGTCTACACATATACAGATAGAGATACATATGCACATATACTTATGGATATCTACATATATATTGACAGTAATAAGTATATCAGAATAGATCTGTATGCACATATAGTTATAGATATCTACATAAATAGGCATACCTGTACATATAGGATGTGCATAGATATATAGCTATATATATATATATATATATATATATATATATGTGTGTGTGTGTGTGTGTGTGTACATATGAAGAGATGTACACATGGCCATATATATATGTTGTACTATACAGATGTGGTTTCAGCGGTGGTACGGCGGTAGCATTGTTACCTCACAGCAAGAGGTTCTCCCGTTCGATTCTTGGCTTGGCTTGGGAGTGCCTTCCATTTGGAGTCTGCATGTCCTCCCCATGGTTGGGTAGTGTTCAAAAGACATGCTTGCGTAAATGGGCATTCCTTCATTGAAGGTTGGGCGTCGAACTGGCACCTCTGCATTTCATAAAAATCTACTGCCAATCATTAGCGGACCGGAGTTCCGCTGTGGCGACCCCTTACCTGGAAAAAGCCAAAGACAAACAACATACAGATGTATATACAGACATGTATGAATATACATGTGTATGTACATGTAGACATATATCAACCGATTATATGTATATATCCATATTCCTGTCATGTGTAAGCCTCACGGTTGTGTATGCACTCTCAGATGTATCTCACTGTATGCATCTGCTATGTGTACATTATGATAAAACAACACATGTGATGTAACAGTCATATTAATAACAAATACTGCACAATTGTGGAAGTAAAGACAATTGTAAAATACTAATCAATATGTGTATTGCCAGATATAGTGGAAAAGCAACAGCTGTTTTCACAGTGGTCATGGCGTTGTGGTTAAGTGTTGTGACTTTAGTGTACAGGGTTCTACATTCAAGACCTGCAAGGGCTGTTCATTTTGTTGCTGGGCAGAACAAGGGCTGTTGGATACAGAGTGGTTAAGGCAGTTTTGAGCAGCTTTAAGCATGTTTGCTTGGATTTGTGCGAAGCTAAGCGGTGCTAAGCTACAGGTAAATGTACAGGCGCTTACACAGTGTAGGCTTGGATAGCAGTGCGCAAATCAGCTCAGCTGTTATATTGCAGCAATGTTGATACCTGATAAGCATGGCTTAGCCCTGGTAACCAGTTCACACCACCCTATCTGATAACATAGCAGGGTAATGACATCTGTAATAAGTGTATATAATGCCATGTACAATACATGCGCCTATGTGCTGCCATTACAGTAGCAAGGGGTGTGAGTGTCATGTGTGGGACACAGACATGTATGAGGCCTGTACACTACTGTTATTCATGTGACTGTGTTACATACAGGGGTAGTAGCCCAGGGTATATGCTGTTACATTGACATGTAGTGTATCATGGTGGTACTACTGTTGACAGTGCCTATCCAGGCAAGAGTAGAGTGCTAAATGTAGTACTGACAACAGGCACATCTGCAGGCATAGCTGGACTCTGAGGCCTCCCTGTTGTATCCCTGGTGTGTGAGCTGTGTCACAGTATATAACCCCTACTAGGTAATGATCCGACATGTGGAATGTAACTGTAGACTACTGTGTGTACAGCACATGATAGCGAGGACTCCTGACATGTAGGTATGGCATACATATTGTCAAATGTCAATCTGTCATCACATTCATCCTACTGCATTGCTACTTGCCAAGCTGATGACTGTCAGTCCCTGTACAGATGTGCAGATGGCAGGTTTCCAGCTGGGATATGTACAGACATCATAAGCTTGAGTGACACTGACATGTCTGCCCAGCTGTGTAAGAACTGACACAAATTGGAGATAACACCCTGTAAGCACCATATGCTACAGGTACCTCCACTACACTACCACAGTCAACAGAGCATGCTTGGGTACAGGTCTCCATTACAGACACCAACCATGTATTGTAATGCATGTTGCATGCATGTAAACATGATCACCTCAGTGGCCATGTGTAGGAGGCACCTGGAGGAATGTCACTCTCACCATGAGGGTCACCACAGTAGTGTCTGTTGATAGATTGCCTGCTGCCACATGGCAGGTGGCAGGATACCACTGTACACACAACCCCTACACAACCCATCCCTCCTTGGACAATAGCTAGGTACACAGCTATGAATACCTGCAGCAATGCACCCCAGTACTGGCACATGTGTACATGTGCATGACTGAGTATAGCAGTGTCTGTGTGTTAGCACACCTGTACGTGGCAATTCCATGAGGGCCTTCACAACCACTGCAACACCCATTGCCATAGCCAGTCATGGCTGCTGCTGTATCGGACATTACATGCACCCTGTTAAGCTCCTCCCCATACCAGCTACACGAGCCTTGCAGTATCATCACAACAGTGTTGTACAAATGGATTGATAGGCATGGGATACCCATTGTGTTCTGGCATGTGTGGCTATGTGTGCATGTCCATTAATCTGTAGGGTACAGCATTCCAAGGCCACATATACCTATTACAATACCCATTGCCACACAGTAGTACAGATAGTGTTATTGCTGCCCATCAGTGAGGCATGACAATGCAACACCCTGCTATGCGTGTGACGTGCATCAGATGCATATCCCTGCATTACCACTGCTGGGATCTGCAATGGGATGTATCACGGCTGTGGCCAATGTGTGATGGTGGGTATATCAGAGTGTCATCATGGGTGTCAGGGAGTACAATATCCACTGGGGGATGTCTGTGCTGTGTACACTGTCATTACACCAAGGTACACCCAGTATATGTCCCATGTACCACGTTATGGTTACCACTGTCACCATCAACCATACAGGTAACTGATACCACATTTTAGGCCAGTTATGCATGTGCTGTGTGCAGGCTACCTGTAACACATTGGACACATGGTCAAGTTAGTTAGCAGTGATAGGCCCTGGTCTCTCAGATGTGTGTATGCCTGTTATGTGTCTGTTAATGTGTATATGAAGGTATGTCACACTATGTATTATCCATATACACCCATTACATCCCCCATTAGCATACTGTACATGTCTGGGATGTTCTGCATGTAACATGTAACCTGGGACACACCTCACCCTAAATGCTGTGTGGTATGTGCAATGTAAGCCACACACTTTAGTATCACTACATACTTAGGTAAGGGTCTAGTCCCAGTGTTGCCAAGTAACAGTGTGCATGTATGTGGATGGGTCTAAATCACATTGCAGGGTATACATGCCCCAGTGGGTCAACTGTCCATGTGGCATGGGTAATAACTGTTATACTAACCTGTGACATGTGTTCAACTGTACCCCAGATATGTCACAACCATGGTATCACCACAGTGCTATACCCTGTTGTAGAATATGACTGCAGACCATCCTTGTGCTGATACATCTACACCTACAACACAAATGGATAACATTATAGAGACCACAATCAACCAGTGTTACTAACAGCTATAATGCATCATTGCTGGACGGCTACACTAAATGACATATATGCATTACACTTTACTCCTTACAACATGTTACACTGCAGTACTGTAGTACACTGTAGTACAGTCGCCGTGTGTATCAGAACCATATTATCCTGTCCCTGCATTGATGGCATGGATGACAGGGATGTGGCACAGGTATCATCATATGCACAGGGCATCCTCATGCTGATACATGTACACCTACAACACAGATGGACAGAGAGACCACAATCAACCAGTGTTACTAACAGCTATAATGCAACATTGCTGGAAGGCTACACTAACTGACATATATGCATTACACTTTACTCCTTACAGCATGTTACACTGCAGTACTGTGGTACACTGTAGTACTTTCACTGTGTGCATCAGAACCACAGTAGCCTGTCCCTGCATAGATAGTATGTATGACAGGGATGTGGCACAGGTACCATCATATGCACAGGGTGTGTTGGTTTGCCAGAGGCCGAGGGTGGGCCATACATTTGACACCATGTGTGTGGGTGAGGGGGTGTACTGAGGTGAACTGGGCATGGTGATGAGGTGTGTGTAGGTATGGGGTTGCCTTAGGTGTGTTTGTATATTGTGTGTGTATGCATGCATACAGTTCTGCCATGTGGCTGCCCTACACAGGTGTATATGGACAACTGCAGACCATACCTGGCAGGGTGTGCAGTTCACTGCCTCCAGTCATGGACATGTGGACTGTGCCTGCCAGTGGTTCCATGGGCACATGCAGGTACCGGCCTCGATGTGCTACTCTCACCTGACGATGACAGATGTCTGCTGGTACCAGGTCCCTCCTGGGACTTGGCAGGACCACATGCTCATGGCCTGCTGTGGTGTGGAGTGGATAGCACTCGCCCCAGCAGTGCCAGGGCTGGTACTACCACTATAGGAGCCTCTTGGTGTACTAGCATGTCCATGTTGACTGCCTGTTGTTGGCATTGCTGGCCTACGTCCACAGGGCTGTTGCCTCACTTCCACCATATGTTCAAGCATAGACAGACCACGGTCGATGAGGGCCATCATCTCACCAGACCATCTATCATGAACTCAGTTAACGCACGGATGGCACCAGCCAGTTCATGGGTGTTGTCACTTGCAGATGTGCAAGCAGCCCTCTGCTGCCTCAGCCCCTGTCCGGTGTAATGTTTTATACATGCCTGCACCTCCATGACAGCCTGAAACATGTGCCTGCTGGTACCAGCTATGTTGCCTCTGCCAGGGGCATGATGTCCAGCAGCCCTACCACGAGCAGCCTGGGACATCTGCCTATGTGGTGCCCTGCCAGATATCCAGCTATGCCTGCTGTGACCAGACACAGTAGGCATGGTTACCACACTTTCCTATGCACAGCCACCAAACAGCAGCTGTCCCTCTGATATGGCCACTTGTGATGGGGTATGCATAGGCACTGAAACTGTGTGCGGGGTTGGGGTGGTTAAAAGGGGGATGTCAAATGATGGTGCTGTCTCGGCCCCTGACATCCCCACCTGTGCCTCAACAGTACTATCATCATCTTAGGTGTCTGTATGGACACCAACATCAGATTGCATACAGGAGGGACCCTGACTCACCTCACTACCTGTGCGGGAAAACAATAAATGCACTTGAAAACCTGTACATCATTGCCTAACAGTTCACACACACACACACACACACACACACACACACACACACACACACACACACACCACCATAATACCTACCTGTCTGTGACTGTACAGACAGTCCCACGCACATGTCCATGTGTACCCCATCCTGCATCACACTTGGTAACATACACACATTGATACCACTCATTAACATATCTGTCCTCTAAATGCCTACACAAGCGATCACAACACAAGACCTGTTACTACATTACCTGCGTGACCTGTGTGTAGTGGTTTTAGATGGTCTCAGTGCTGTCATTTGGTGTTCACCCTGTGTATGTCCAGACATTGTGTTCATGGCACCTATGTGTGTGGGCTACTATGTTCACTCCATAATATCACACACTGGTGTGTCGTGTATGTAATGCTCAGTACATGCCAGGTATGGTGCTCAATCAGCCTATCATGTGACAACTGTAATATATGGATGCACTCCCTGGTGTTGACTAGTACTTCCCCAATGCATCTGTAGTGCTGCATACATGGGTTGTAGGTGACCTCTCTGCTGAATGCGATATTAAGGGTGTACCTGGTGTCTACCTTCCCTCTCAATGCCTATTCCCTGCTACAGACCATATTATACTATCAGCTGTCCTGTGATTACATACATGACAAGTATCCCTGGTGTGTATTGTGGCAGTCCATGTCCATGGACTGCACGATCCCAAAGGGAGATACTGCTGTATGAACACCCCACAATCACACATGTGCATACATGGCTAGCCACACAAACACACACACACATGCACACATGCATCCTACATGCATCAACCTCCCTCCACTTCACCAGAAAGACTCTACAGACAAACTACCCACCAGGACGCACACACCCACACACATACAGTTGAGGTTGCACAATGATAGTACACACAGTCTTCCTATTACCCATCTGTCAAATGAATAACATATGGTACCCAACAGCATGCAGTGCAGCTATAGCCAATTCATGCTACAACAGTATACATATGTGTGATTCATGTGGTGTGTCATTAGGTCATGCCCCTTCCCCTGGTTACCACTGCGACCATGTATACAGTACTGCTGTGTATTTGTTCTGCACCCTGTCATGTACTGTGCACCACACCTCACGGGTGTACAGCCCATTGCTAAATGTATACTACTGTGTCGGTTATGTCAGCTTTAATACTCACAGCCCCTATGTTTTCCAGCAACACATACCTGAGATGATATGTGGACAGATGTCATTTGTGAATCTCTGATGGCTGATTTACAGCTCTCACCATCAGTGGACCATGTATGACCAATCCAATACTCTTACACTGACAACTATCAGAGCATACCTTGGCTATGGGGGGGTGTACACACCATTATTGATATTATGCACCCATCCTTGATCTACCATGGGACCACATCACCGCATATCTTCACAGTACATGAGCCAGATATGTGACATATGTTTTGTACTTTCACATGCAGTGTCTACAGAATGTGTTAGGTTTGTGGATGCTGACCACGATGCATATACATCGTGTGGGCATATGTGTGCACACCCTTATCATGATAGTTCATCGCACCTCTTGTTGTGTGTACTACAGCAGTCACTACTCCTGGCAAGGGTATACCAGTGTGGGCCATCTGCATTTTCAAGTGTATGTTCAGTCTGCCCTGTACATGTCACCCTAATCTGCATGATTGCAAGGTCTACTCATGTGCACATCCCTTGGTGTTCACACACTGCAGTCACTATTGCTGTGGGGGTAGGGTTACGTTTGCCACAGGTTCTGAACCTGACTATGTGCCAATATAGCCATTCTTAGCATCCTTAGGATCCCTGCTGCAGAGCACTGGTGTGTCATGCTGAAACCACCCCTCCTTTAGCCTTTTTTGCAGATGCATGACAAGTAAGCCTTACACATGTGTGGCACTTTGCAGTGTCCCATACACTGAACACCACATGTTACAGCCTGGTCCCAACTGATAATGTGGACCACTGTCATGCCATATGCCACAGTGTATCTCTGCAGCAGTTGCCATTGTTCTACAGGTATATACACTGGTGTTGCACTGTACATGGGTGTTGTTCCATACATGTCCCTACTGTAGGCTATGTCTCCCACCATTATGTTACTCCCTGTGGACACATTCCACAATGACAGGATGTTAGTTATCATGCAGGTGTTGGACATACCCTTCCAATACCCCATCATGTTCACCCCTGTGATGTTGTGCATTTCACAGCAACAATACGTGCACATGTACAGTATGCATTCTGGGTAGGTGTGTTAGATGTGTGCATGGAATATACCATCACCATTACATGCCCAGTGTATTGGCAAGCATCTACATAAACCATACTCACCAGCTACAGGCTGCTGCCTTGGTGGCATCCTGAAGGGACCTACATAAAAGGGTGAGAAATGCCAAGTCAGTGGCCACACCTGTGACATTGCTACATGGTGGGTGCAGTATTACAATACATCAACAGTACATTTCCAAAATACTACCACATATAGGCATCTGTTTATCACTACTATGCAGCAACAAAATATACCTATGACATGTCAGATATGCATGATCCACTTGTACCAATGCAGATGTATACGCAACAGTGGTCTACTGATGTGACCTGTGGCCTTACCTGCACACTCCTCAGTCGGTGTGTGGGTGGCACCCACCTTCACAAAGGTGTCTGGCGGTTGGTGGCTGGCCGGATGGGCAGGTGCCATGAGGCTGGCCAGGAGCTCCTCCACAAGTGTCAGGGGGGGATGGATGGTATGGCCCCCCTGTGGTGAGGTGATCTCCCTGGACTGCAGCAGCATGCCAATGGGCATTGCGAAGCAGGTCAGAACAATGATGCCAGACCTGCTCATAACTGTGGTTGTGCAGTCCGATGTCATTGACCCTGTGTACTAGGTCGTTCCACAGGGCGGTCCACTCCTGCTGATCATGGGCAGCCTGGCCAAACAAGATCGCATAGTGCTGTATGAGTCCATTCAGCATGATTTCATTTTCAGCTGCTGTGTAGACTGGCAGCCTTCCATGAGACACCGTGCCTGAAAGACATAAAGATGGACACAGGTGTGAGCAAGTCATCCAGCAAGGTTATCACAGTTCTTAATACACATCACTGCCTCTCCCTCCACCATATCGGTGACAACAAACTGTACACACAGCTCAATAGGTATGGCTACAGCATACCTACCAGTGGGGCAGATATTGTACTGTACCATGCTTTGCGCAATGTGTTTGTAGCCATGTTCCCTGTGTGGACACTATCATTGCTGGCCTGTTACAGACTATTCACCTGCATAGCATTGTCAAGGCCACAATGGTTCCATATATGCCTGTGGTATGCTTGCTATGTGTTTGCTGCACATCTGACATTATGTGTTATTGCGGCTATCTATGCATGCTGTTAGACATGTTCTGGGATTGTGCAGACTATTACTACCGACATATGTTCTATAACAGTGACACAATAGCATGTATATGTACTATTGGCCAGTAGAACCACCTCTCCAAATTCATCTGCCCAAGTTACTAGGCCAGAGCACATTTGTGACCCACCCTGGGGCCTCTTCATGTACTTGTCCAACAATACTGTCAGGTGGAACCAACCCAGGAGATGTTGCACCCCCCCCCGGGGGCACACACAGACATGTTCCTGTCCCCTGAGGTCAGGTTCAGGGTCTGTTCCATAACGGGCTCCACAGACACATGTGGATGTGCTACATCACCTTGAGGCACCCAGTACACATTCACAGGGCCCATATGCTCCTCCTGCTCAGCCTCCAGGCCAGGCACCTTCAGGATGTGGACTGCTGTAGTGAGTAGCAGTGGGTGGGAGGCTTGTTCCCATTGTGTCCATACTGGGGCCCATGGGGCAGCCACATCACAGACCACACACACCATCCAGGGTGTTTACCCACCACATGTGTCACATACCACTCTTGTAGGCTGTCCTCTATATCTACCAACCCTTACCACCTCTACAACTATACCTGCCATACTTCCACATATATTCCCATGCCATACTTCACAGCAAGGGCAATGTGATCCCAACAAGGGGTTCACATGTGAGATACCCATCCATGTTGCACACACTGACAGCTGTAGATATCTGTGTGTATTGCTATGTGTGTTGTTTCCTCACACATAGCATGCAGCACTAGTAATATAGGGGATATGTATTTACATACATATATGTTTGTGTGTGTGTTTGTATATATATATATATATATATATATATATAGATGTGCATACAGGTATATATCTATATATGTGTCGATAAATGTGTTGTTGTATATATATGTCATATATATGTCTACACATGGGTATCTGTATATTTGTGGACATACATGTAGATATATATATATATGTTTATATATATATATATATATATATATATATATATATACATATATATATATATATATATATATATATATATATATATATATATGTGTGTGTGTGTGTGTGTGTGTGTGTGTACACATATGCATATCTATATGTGGGGTACATTCAGACATGAAGTCCACAATCTCAGAACACCTTCTTGCACAGCTGCACTGTTCTGCCTTGCTACAACACAGACAGGTGCCACATATGGACACAGCCTGACATTAGGAGGGTATGTATAGGGCCAGATTTTAGGTAACCCTATTACACACCTATGGCATTCCTGCATGCTACAATATAGGTTAACCTGAGTATCCTGCAAGAGGTGGGCTGTGGAACCCACGTGTCCATCATAATGGCATTACTTCCACTACCAGCTATTGGCCACATAATATACATACTTCCCATTACACAACACACACTATGATGGCTTACATCTTATTAGTCAGTGCTGCTCTGCATGGTTGATGGGTATGGCCCACTACCCACAGGGACGGACTCTATTGTCCTTAGCAGTTGTTCAGCTGAACATCATTACAACACCTGAATGCACATATAAATCATTCCACATCATCTATCCCATTATTATGGATCAAGTACTATGGCCAATTGTATACATATATACTTCACATACCTGTTCTGAGAATGCCTTATACGCACACTCTCTCTCTCTTTCTCTAACTCTTAGTCTCTCTCCAGTAAATGGAATGAGCTGCTTTGCATAGATTGCAGCATGGAATTTGTCGGTGATGCACATGATCTGATAATTGTGTCTGCACTAATCAGTGTCCTCTATTTGCTACCTGCATGCAGCATGCTGTGTAGTACTTCCAATTACCACTGTCATGGCAACCAACTACTATAAATCCCTACATCTTGTGGGCGTGGTCCTGTTACCTTTCCTGTATGATGGACGTCCTTCCCGTGTGTGGGCAGCACTGTTACAGACAGCAGGTAGAAATACCTCTCACAGGAGAACCTGCACACTCAGGCCAGCTACATATTTGTAGGAGGTTCCAGAAATATAGACAGAGTGTGAGTAGTGTTGTATGCATTGTATAGCACCAGTGTTACAGGGTTTGTGTGTACATACTAGTTTAACTTGGAATGCAGTCTGTCTGCATAGCTCTCAACTGTGGGCCTATCCTCTTGATGGCCAGAGGTGTGCCTATTATGTTTTGTCTATCCACCACACATGTCTTGTATCAGATATATTACTGGCAGTGTGTGTGTTGAATGCTATCAGTACATGGCTACATCCATTTATGTTTCTACCTTCATATTCCTGACTAAGGGTATGTTGCAGACTATCCTGTAACACCAGTGACTTGGTTAGTGTATGACAACAGTTTTACACATATGGGCCTGTGTTCCAGCCTCTGTCTTCCACCTACATACCAGGCTTTGTACACATGACATGCTGTCAGGGGTTGTTATGTAGTGGGCTGTGAGTATGTCATGCTGCCATTCCTGCCATCACTCCACTGCTGTTGTGTCCCTATATGTGTGGGCTTCACCTGCACAATACATGTGTGCCCTTATGCACTCCAGACGCCAGGGTGTTAGAACATGTGAGGGTATCAGGGGTAAGCTGCCTTAAGATATCTGGATGCACATTGCCATACAATTCACCTTGGGTAAATGCAGGCCTATTGCCTCCTGCCATACAGACTGTTCTGTTTGTCAGTGTGATTGTGATGGTGTCAGTTATGCCTTGATATGTAACAGATACATCCCATTGTGGTAGCTGAGGTCTTTACCCCTAGGGATTGTGTACGGAGTGTAGATAGAGGCTGCTGGACTATACATCTGTATTACTTACTGTTGATTGTTTGGTATCCTGTGGCCCAGTCTGTCTTTACTATTGTACTACTTGAAGGCCTCGGCCTGGACAGCAACATATGTATACCTTTCCAGACTACTGTATTAGTATAAAGTTGCATTACTCTGTTTATATGGATGTCAGTGTCTAAACAGCTATATGACATGGCATATACAACTGTAATAGTACACAAATAAAGCTTTCCCATGTATGCAAACCTGTGTGTGGTGTTATATCCTTTGACCTCTCTGTGGGTATATGTCACAGGCAGCAATTCTCATTTGTATGGGTGGCTCATCCAGTGTCTAGTTGGTAAGGTGGTAACTATAGGCATATTGGCTGTTCCATATTGTGTGCACCTTCTACATATCTATTTAGATATAAATATATGTACACACACACACACACACACACACACACACACACACACACACACACACACACACACACACACACACATACATCTACATGTTTAAATACATTTCCTGTGCTGTTGAATGACGTGGCTGGATGATATGTTTTTGAAAACATCAGAGTTATGTGTATCTGGTATGACTTAGTGGTAAATCACTTTGGCTATGGTGTCCAGGGTCCTGGGCTAGTGGAAAAAGTGGGACTGAGATCCCCACCCATGGGCAGTCACTACTGCACCTTCACAGCCCCGAAGGTGGCTGTGCTGGACACTGAGTTGGAGAGCCAGGCTGACCCTCTAGTCATGACACACGGCCCTCAAGCTGGCGTAGAAGATCTCCAAACTGCTGATTGAGCTCTCACACCCCACGACCTGGACCTGGTGACAGGTGACAGCTTCCTATCCACGCCCGCTCCTGGGGGGGTTAGCCCCATCCACTGAGGCGGTTCCACCCGAAGGTGGTGCAGGACCAATGGACGAGGAGGTCCCGGGATTGGCCCCAGACCTGCTGGTGCTCAGTGCCATGGCCAGCTGAGGTGGGACAGGTGGGTCCGCTGGGACCCGCATTCCCATACGTACTATGGTGTTTATGGTCTATTAACATATGTGGGTTAGTAATTGTCAACACATTCCAGGGTTAGGTATAACAGCATGCATAGATATTTTCATTAACCCAGACACCAGATACAGAACAGTTGCATAGCAAATGGAACACATGCATATATGGGACCACAGTGGTAATAACAACAGCATGCAGGCACATTGATGGCACCATGCCACCACTGTTGGAGTATTTCAACATAGCACATGCATAGAAACAGATTTAAATAATTAACAACCAATAGGACATATGTCCCAACATAACAGTGAAGTCATAACATACCACCTGAGGTGGGTATTTAGTTTGTTGTTGGAGATATGGTGGGGGGAGAGAAAGATGTCAATTAACAACTAGTATATTCTTGTAGTTCACATTACTTTCCTAGTCAGTGCTGTTATCTGTACCTTACAAGTATTAGTACACTACAATATTGCCTTAGTTTGGATAGTGATATGGCTGTCATTATCTTTATACATGAACTGGTTTTACCTGCAGTATACACCTCTTAACTGGTATACCTGTGGAGAAAATGTTTGTTAACACTAACTGTTTCTACACATATTTTCAGATTCCAGGTTGATATTATGCACATATCCAAACCACACTATATATATATATATATATATATATATATATATATATATATATATATATATATATATATATATATATGTGTGTGTGTGTGTATATATATATATATATATATATATATATATATATATATATATATATATTTATATATATATATATATATATATATATATATATATATATATATATATATGACATACATATATGCATACAATAAAAATTTAATTAACTAGCAAATGTGGTATTTCTGCAGCAGACACATTTGCATTTTCTTTCATATTAGCCCCAAATTTAAGAATTCTCACTTTTTTAATTTCTCCAAGTCTTTTGGGTTTCTAACACCATGATGGGAATGGACCCCATTCCTAAGTCAAAGTACGATTAAAGTTCATGAAATCAGTATTGTTTCAATCCTTGATGTCAGCCAGAAGTGCTCTTCGCAGCACCTGCAATGTGCCCAGTAATGACTTCTTCTACAATTCGCATGGGGTTACATGTATTGGTAACATATCTAAATACGATTGTCTTGTGTCTGGAAATTTCCGCTTTTTGCAAAATAGTAACAATATATAATTTCTTTGTTATCCTCAACAGTCCACTTTATTGTCTTTATGGCTCTTCTTTGGCCTATCAGTTTTTGTGATTTTTGTGGACTACTACTTCCTTCTACAACAGGGGGGGCATCCTTCCCCTGGGTCTGGCCTGGCCCCATTGTAGGAAAGTTTCTGTATTTTGAGGATTCTACACGGTCATCTTTTCCAGTCCTGGCATCAGTGTCCCTACCAGGATTGGGCACTTTTTGTCCTGGGTCTTGTGGACCCAGCTATCTTTTTAAATTTTTAACCTACTTCTGTCCATGATATATGCTATATAAATACAGTCTATATATCAGTGTCATCTTGGTGAGATTTTGTGAAAAACAGGGTCCACATCACGAAGGTACTCACCAAGACTTGAGGATGAATTCAATTTCAGCATTAATACTTGAGGATGAATTCAATTTCAGCAATAATTTAACCGTGTGAGTCCTGTGTTGAGCTGTCGGGATCTCTGAAAGTCAGGGGGAACTGCTGAGTTTCAGTCAGTGGTGTCTTGGTAGGAGGACTATTGCCTATAGCCATACATTCATGGGCAACTGGAGCTGCACAATGTCTGGCTGCTGTAATCATGTTACTCGTCCTTTCTCTTATTTTGGAATATGTACATCCATGGCCTCCACTGCATTCATGGCATTCATCATTAGCTGTAAGATATGGTCATGGGAGCTCTTGCCACTTTTTCATCTCTCTAAGAGGAATGACCCATGGTGATGTAGGGCTTGAATGATTGCATCATTCTGTGCATCTGTATATGGCGGTTTACAGGGTGCAGATGTTTTGGGTACTATAGCCTTTTATGACAGGAAAGATAATAAGAAAGAATACATCATACAAAAATGAAAGATGGTTAAACACAAAAAAAATACAAATGTATCTGTCTATTGTTTACAAAATACACAACAACATAAGGCTTTTTATCAGTACACACAACTTAATATAGTTTCCCTAAAGTTTATAGCAGGTATAACATTTCTGTCATTCTATAGTACACTGCAGCATTAAAAAAAAAATTAACATTTTTTTGGTCTGATATACACTTCCGTGGAAATCAACCAGGTAGACATCCAAGCCATAACAACATTGTCAATGCTACTAATGCCAGAACCTATGAACCTGGTAATAATTAATACAGCAGTCTTCTGCACAAACTGGTCAGCTTTCAATATTACAAAATCCAATTAAACTATCATCATTAGGTAAAAAAATACTGCATGGTCAAGAAATAACTGATATACATGCCCATGCCAACATCTATTCAGAATAATGCAAACAGTACAGCAATACTTGTATTGTGAAATGCAAACCATAAATATAGGTTCACATACATAAATGCGTTCATAACAGCAGCCTACATTTGCAGCAGGTCAGTTGTGAAAATAGAAAACAGTTTGCAAAGCAAATAGCAATATTGACTTCTCTGGATCCAAACAGTCTCCCCTACTATGACACAAGTTCATTACCTCCATGATTACCTTTATTTAGTACATCTTCAGCCCTCTCAATACTGTGAATCCATTAGCATTCATGAATTCCATAATCTGCACTAAGTGCAGGGATGATAAACATGGTGTAAGAACCTACACAATTGCATGCACATTCCCTACCTCTGCAAAGATGAGCACCGAGAAGTGTCACCTGCTAATTGCTTGCAAGTGTAAATGATTAGTCTGTCTGTAGCATCAATCAGAGTGTGACAGGGAGAACAGACTTACAAGAGATGTCGTGACTACCATTGACTGACATAGCAGAGCAATGTTCCTAATATGTGTATGAATTGATTCTGAGAAAAGTTTCTGCCTCTGAATAGAATTGTTTTTGCAATTCTAAGGAAGTGCATTCCTCACTGAAACAAATATCAGCTGTAAGGCAAAGTACACAGCAGTCTTGTTAGGGAAGTGTAGATATGTGAATGATGTTCATAAAACAAAGAAAAGCAAAGAGGTGCAGTGTTAACAACTTTTTTATATTTTGTGAGGTAAGATTTAGCTTCACTCTTACCAGTATCATAGCCATGCATACATCTAACTGCAAAGTGCTCAGGGCAATGGTCAGGAATTGTTGCCATTGGACCTATTATGCTAATAGATGCTATGTCAAATATTGAGTATAGCTAACCTCTTTGTCATCTTCACAGTATATGTTTTGTGTGGTGCATACTGATAAAAATCTGAACTGTGTCTTGAAATACCCTGCTGTTCTGATGTCTAATCCACAGATTGTGTTGTTTGTGTGAACAATGGTGTTTAATGAGAACCTGTGCAAAGCTTCATAGTTAAGTACTAGGCTAGCTGTCCTTGTGGGCCATTTTAATCCTTGCCAATTTCCCTTTTTGGTTATAGGTGTACCTTACTATCCCATGGTTGATAATTATATATTAACCCTAATAAGAAAAACTTGGATCATACCATAGATAATTTGAGGGGACTCATGCATGGGATAAAGCACTTAGGAGCTGCCTCTGTCCATTAGTTTTACAGGGGTAGTCTTGGTGTAAGTTTTCTGTTTCCCATTTATAGATCTGAGTTGCACTTGAAATGGACAGGGATGAATTTTGTTTTATGTGGCTGGAGAGTTTGTTCCACAGCAGCAGTATCCTCTGGGAAAAATACCTGTCCCTCCAAAGTGTTCTGTTGATGCTGAAGAAAAGGTTTAGATCCATAGATTGAATATATCTGATGAATTTGACTTGCTGCTATGCAATAAATCCATCAGCAATGAATTGTAGAATGCCTTGTATGACAGACACAGGCCAACTCTTAGCAGTCTGTGGGATGCTGAGTATAGTGAAAGAGCTTAGATTCGGTCCATTTAGAACATGTTGCTTAGGCATTGCATTCTTTTAGTAAGGAATACCTGTGGGAGTTCCATTTGTTGCATGTGCCTGGACAGATATATGTCAAATGAGGCATTGCATTCAATGATTGGCCTAATGATGGCTGAGTAAAGGGGGACAATGACATCCTAGAATTAGATACAATTCCTTTGTTTATAAGCTCTGTAATATAGAATGACTTTGTTACAAGAAAAAACACATTTTGGTCAAATGTTCATGTTGAAAAACAGCAACTTTGATGAAATATCAAAAGTAAAAACTTGTTTTATAATGTTTGTCCTATTTCAGTACTTTGTATTTTTTCATCATTGTTTGCACACTGTTTGGTATTACACAACCTGGACTGTCAGCAGTCTGTAGCATTGAACTATACTTCACTTCCTGAGGGGAAAAAATATAATAATTTAGGCTGCCTTATGTAATGCAGACAAGCCTGGTGGCATTACGGGGCCACAAGCACCGTGGATAGTACTCAGTGAAGAAAATGCAGCTGTCAGGTGACTTGCTTTGTGACACAAGGTGTAAGAGCAGTGAGTTTAGAAAAAATGGACAGCTGATGCAGGTTTCAAATCCAATTAACTAATAATTTTACAGAGGGGAGTCTGACTGCACTTTAACTCACATTTTGTCAAATCATTATGTTGTTCAGAAATCAGCTATTCTCAGTATTGCTAACAACATGTAAGCTGTTGTCTGTCCCTTTTCACATTATTTGGTATTAACTACAAGTCTGAAAATGTGTGACAGAGATTGCATTTCTGATGTTGCAAGGAGATGTGAGAAGGATGAATGTATCACCTGAATGCTCTTCTTCCTCTGGTCATTGCTAGGTATACCCATTGATTGAATTCATTGTACTGTCAGCTTTTTTTCCTCAGTCATATTTTTTTCTAATGCCTTTTTCATTTGTGCTCCACTTGGCAGCATGCAAACACAGTTCACTGCCTAAGAAAAAAGTGAAAATTTAATTTAAGATGTCTTCTGTAGTGCAAACAAGCTTGGTGATAGTGTGCAGCCATCAGCTGGATAGCACTCAGTGAATACATTCAACCTGTCAGGTAACTTTTCTTGTGGCACAATGGGTAAGTACAGTGATCTTAGAGAAACAAAACAATTGATGCCAGGTTCAAAGACAATAATGTGATAATTTTAAAGAGGCAGGGGACTGAATACATATTTGCACACATGTTGTGGCATCATTGTGCCACTGTTTGAAAATCAAGTATTCCCAGTCTTGCTAACATCATGAGAGCTTTTGTATATCCCCTTTAACATATTCATGATAATGTGTTCCAGAAATTAAAGTTCAGAGGTGTTAAGGAGATTTGAGAAGGATGAATGTGTCACTGTAATGGTAATGCACTTCTTCCTCTGGGCATTGCTAGGTATACTATATGCTTGAATTAAGTTTTCCTTTTGGCTTATTTTCTCTGTCATTTTTTATTTTTTATTTTTTTATTTTTTTCTCTCTAATGCCTTTTGCATTTGCTATCCACTATGCAGCATGCAAACAGAGTTCACTGCCTAGAGAAAAAAGTGATAAATTTAGTTTAGGTTGCCTTCTTTATTGCAAACAAACCTGCCAGTGATGCATGGCCATTGGCACTCTGGATAGCAATCAATGAATAAATTCAAACTGTCAGATAACTTTCCCTGTGGCAGAAGGTGTAAATGCAGTGATCACAAAGACCACAGACAGCTAATGTAGGGTTTGATTCCAGTTGGCAGATACGTTTACAGAGAGCATCAGAAAGTAATTTGCCACCACATTATGCTCAGGAATGCCACAGTAAATGCACATCATTACCAAAAAATTGTTTCTTTCAAGTAATGTGTCATTACTGCTTGCTATAGATGCCCAATATAATGTGCATAAATTATGTAAAACATGACACTGATGATATTCAGTGTAGAATGTGCATACAGAGGTATGATATGCACAATATTTTTGTTGTGATTATTAAGTTATCTCATATCATAACTATGTGTTTATGACAGTATGTGTTATGAAGTATGTATGTAATCTAACCAGCCTTGTCTTAGATTATGCAACTGCATGCCTCCGAGATGTATTTACAATTAATACCTTTTGCATAGAAATGCGGTCCCATTACTAAGTCAAGTCACAGACATACAGGCATCTCTTAATCACCTCAGGATACGTACCCAAGGAGTGGCGCACGGCGACTGTGGTCCCACTTCATAAGGGCGGTGCCTCCACAGACCCTGGAAATTACCGCCCCATTAGCTTGACAAGCCTTATCTGCAAAGCCATGGAGAGGATCATAATGGAACTCATAAATAAAGACATAGGGAACTTGCAGACTTTGGATCCAACTCAGTTTGGCTTTGTCAAAGGCAGATCCTGCCTCTTAAACTTGGTTGACTTTTTCGAGACAGTCACCAAGGCCATTGATGAGGGAAAGGCAGTCCATACAGCCTACCTCGACCTGGCAAAGGCCTTCGACACAATACCCCACTCAGGTATCATCGAAAAACTCATCAGCTTGAATGTAAACCCATACATCACAAGATGGGTTGCAAACTGGCTAAGTGACAGAACCCACAGGGTCAGAGTTGCTGGAGCCATGTCAGACTCAAAGCCTGTCACAAGTGGTGTCCCACAGGGCTCAGTCCTGGGTCCACTCTTGTTCGGCATCTACTTTTCTGAAGTACAAGCAAACACAGGAGGGTTATGGCTGACAAAGTTTGCAGATGACTGCAAACTGAAGCCATAGTCGAAAACACATCTGACACAGATATCCTCCAGAAGGGCCTCACAGAAATGGATAACTGGTGCCAGAGCCATGGCCTGAAGTTAAACGCCAAAAATGCATAGTCATACCCTTTGGGAAAAACAAGGCTACCCCTAGCTACCATATAGGTGGCAATCCACTGAGCACAGAAAAAGTCATCAGAGATCTGGGGACCCAGGTTGACAGTAGCCTTCGTTTGACACTCATGTTGCTAAAGTAGTTAGGAAAACCTTCTATATCACCCACCTGATCATGAAGGGATTCACATCTAGATCAAGGGAGGTCATCGTCCCCTGTACTCATCACTTATTAGACCTATGATTGAGTACAATGCCCGTTCGAATGTATCTGACCAGACACCTGCTGCAGCTTGAAAGGCCCCAAAAGTTCCTCACCAAAAGGATAAAGGGTCTCAAAAATATGTCTTATGCTGCCCAACTGAAAGAACTCCAGCTCTATTCAGTCTCATACCGCTTGCTCAGAGGTGACCTGTGCCTGACATATAAGGCCATGTCAAACCCAGATTTGATGAATATGCTTCACCTCAAAAAATCTAGATCCCTCAGAACCACAAGGGCGGAGACTTAAACCTTGACACGGTTATAAATAGAACGTGCTGGAGGGACAGATTCATCACCCAGAGACTCCCTATGCTGTGGAACAAAATCCCGGTACATGTGAGGCAGAGCACCTCT
Source organism: Protopterus annectens (assembly GCF_019279795.1). NCBI lineage: Eukaryota > Metazoa > Chordata > Ceratodontiformes > Protopteridae > Protopterus > Protopterus annectens. Next base: position 546,574,678 of record NC_056742.1, on the reverse strand, counting down.
CTGGTCTTGTTCAAGAGGAATCTTGACCAATGGATGGGAGATTGCAGATATACCCCAGGGATTACTTCAGCGTCACTGCTTGACAGAGGCACAGCAAAATGATAGGCATAGTTTTTATTCAAACTAAAGGGGTGGCGAAAGCCACATAACTATGGGCTAGGCTTATAAATGCCCTTGGGCAGATAGCCTAGTATGAACCTATGAACCTATGAACCTATGAACCTATGTGTACAGTCTTAAATTAGTGTACCTGTAATTAGCATGTTAATAAGTAAGTTATCCTGTGACATTGACAGTCAGCAAAGTTTAACATTTTATCCTTTATTTCCTCTTGGGTTTGATTCCCATGTGGTACTACTCAGTCTTACCAGTGTCTAACTCTCAACATGCCAATGTGTCACAAGTCATAACATTTTCCCTCAAACAAACCATGATTATAACCAGCACCATATACCGTATCAGAGTTTGACAGTGTAAAATGTCTCAGGATTTTGAGCTTTGGTCATGGCCAAATTTCAATGTCATTTTTAACACCTTCTGTGCTTCTTGATATACCCAGTGTCAATGTGTTTGGCAAGTCATTGCTGTGCTTCTGATAGCTCAAATGCAGTTGGCAAGGCTGTGTAGCTTTGCACACAAGCTATCTGCTACACATGAAATCTGAATTGGGTACCAATTCAGGCTCATATTTCTGGCTTGACTGATGCAAACCTGGCTGGGGAAGGTAGAGATGGTGTGCCATTTAGGAAACAAAGGCATGGTGTTGAGGAATTAAGGATTTTTCTGGCACTCCTCATGAAGCACTACTGTCAAAGGCTACTGTAGGGGGAGTATACCAGGTCTTGGCCGAGGCTGTCTCCAGAGTGACTGACATCCCATGCACTGAGGAGCAATGTGTCACCACCACAGTGACATGATGAATCAGAAGAGGGACTTCCTTAGCCAACAAGTGGATGATTTTATGACTACAAACACCCTACAGGTGTGTAGATATACTGAAATAATGATGCTCATTGAGAGAGACTAACTCACCTCAGAGAGGCATGAAGTAGGTGTGCCCCTGCTCTGACTGCAAGGCACAGCAATTTTTTTAGTCCACCACTGTATATCATCTTGAGCAGGCATACCTTAACTTTTATATCAAGCATACATGCCTGATCCAATAGCTCTTGGTTTACTGCAGTAGTCAATGAGTCTTCTTTTTCTTATCTTTCAGCTGTTGCTGTTAGGGGTCATCACAGTAGATCATCTGTTTCTATTTTTTCCTGCCCTCTGCATCTTGGTCTGTCACACCAACCACCTGCATGTCCTCTCTCATCACATCCATAAACCTAATCTTAAGCCTTCCTCTTTTCCTCTTACGTGGCAGCTCCATCCTTAGCATCCTTTTCCCAATATACCCAGCATCTCTCCTCAGCACATGTCCAAACCAACACAATAATGCCTCTCTGGCTTTGTCTCCAAACCGTCCAACCTGAGATGACCCTCTAATATAGTGATTCCTAATCCTGTCCATCCTCATCACACCCAGTGCAAATCTTAACATCTTTTACTCTGCCACATCCAGCTCTGACTCTTGCTTTTTTGTCAATGACACCGTCTCCAACCCATTTAACATAGTTGGTCTCACTATCCTCTTGTAGACCTTCCCTTTCACTCTTACTGGTACCCGTTTTTCACAAATTGCTCCTGACATTCTTCTCCACCCATTCCACCCTGCCTGTACTCTCTTCTTCACCTCTCTTCCACACTCACCATTACTCTGAATTGTTGATCCCAAGTACTTAAACTCATCCACCTTCACCAACTCTACTCCCTGCATCCTCACCATTCCTCTATCCTCCCTCTCATTCACACACATATATTCTGCCTTAGTCCTACTGACCTTCATTTCTCTCTTCTCTAGAGCATATCTCCACCTCTCCAGGGTCTCCTCATCCTAGTCTCTACTCTCACTAAAGGTCACAATGTCATCTGCAAACATCATAGTCCACAGGGACTCCTGTCTGATCTCGTCTGTCAACCTGTCCATCACCACTGCAAATAAGAAAGGGCTCAGAGCTGATCCTTGATGTAATCCCACCTCCACCTTAAACACATCCATCACTCCCACTGCAGACCTCACCACTGTCACACTACCCATGTACATATCCTGTACCACTCTTACATACTTCTCTGCCACTCCTGATGTCCTCGTACAATACCACAACTCCTCTCTAGGCACTCTGTGATATGCTTTCTCTAAGACCACAAAGACATAATGCAACTCCTTCTGACCTTCTCTATATTTCTCCATCAACACTCTCAGAGCAAACATCGCATCTGTAGTTCTCTTTCCCGGCATGAAACCATACTGCTGATCACTAATCATCACCTCTCTTCTTAACTTAGCTTCCACTACTCTTTCCCATAACTTCAATCTGTGACTGATCAATTTTTATCCCTCTGTAGTTACTACAGCTTAATTGTTATCCCTCTGTAGTTACTACAGCTCTGTACATCACCCTTATTCTTAAAAAAAGGTACCAAAACACTTTTTCTCCACTCCTCAGACATCCTCTGACTTTCCAAGATTTCATTAAACAATCTGGTTAAAAACTCCACTGCCATTTCTCCTAAGCGCCTCCATGCTTCCACTGGTATGTTATCTGGGCCAACACCCTTTCCATTCTTCATTCTCTTCATAGCTGTCCTTATTTCCTCCTTGCTAATCTGTTTCACTTCCTGATTCACTATCCCCACATCATCCAACCGTCTCTTTCTCTCATTCTCTTCATTCATCAGCCCCTCAAAGTACTCTTTCCATCTGCTCAGCACACTCGCACTAGTCATTGAGTACATTATATTAATTGTGTGTGGGTTCAATGCTCACAAAGAGATATTTGATTTTTTACAGGATAATATTTATAAGATATTTTAACTTCAGTACAGTATGGCATTCATTTAATATTTGCAAATGCAGTTACAAAGCAGATATCTGACATGGCATAGTACAATACATGATTCTATTACTCAAATCATATCATTATGCTAAATTGATTTTAGGACACAGTCATGCCTTCCTATTATATCTGAATGTGGCTAAGGTGTAGTTATGTATTTCTCATATTTTTTTTGTACAGAAATAATTAAGTAATGTGATATGTTATTGACCTAATTTTCTCTCACGTTTTGTCTCCCCACCATTTTCTTCTCTCCTTTTTTAAGCATTACTGATGAAAACAAACTGATCATCTGCACATGGTGGTTGACTGACCCCTATGGTTTGATCCTCCATCCCTCCACAGATGGCTGTGGCAGCACCACCACAGACAACACAGACACTCAGCACATCTGGGTCACAAAAATATCAGCATTGCCCCTACAACACCTGCCATACCTGCTCTACCTACATCAAGTAATTCTGCCCTGGCTTCTGGTCTGGTGGTACCCTCTGAGAGCAGTAGTAGTGGAGATGGTGATTTTGTTACCTGACAGGAGTTGACAGAGCTGGTGGAGGGCATAATGGAGAGGTGCCTCAGTGCCTGAATCAGCAGGGTTGAAAAGATCCTGTATCATATATTGCTAAAATGATGCCACATCTGTCACTCACTCGGGCAACTGACACAGAAGATGGCGATGGCAGTTATGAGGGTCAGGACTAGATTCTCACTGTTCTCAGGCTGGATGTGAATGTGCCCCCAAGGTTCCCTACCAATCCCCAATCTTAGGGGCACCCAACACTTTTTGTCTATCACCATCCCTGTCTGTTTTGTATGCCCTGTATGTCAGTGCCTGCTACCTAATGTCCCCTCCATACCTGACCCTCTCATTTCTGAACACCTTCCCCAACATTCCTTGCTCTCCATAAATAAATAAACAAATAAATAAATAAATACATACATACATAAATACAAATAAAAATGGACACCTGTCCCACAAAAAAATCACTCCCTGTACTTAGTAGTCTACTTATTCCATCATCTTGCCACACCTGATTTCATCTAATTGGCTGTACAACATTATTCTGTTGTTGTCACACATCCCTGGTGTGGTAAGTTTCCAAAGTCATGAAATTGTGTACACAATAATCCATTTATACTCTGAAGAAGTGAATAACTATGTTGCTCTCCAACCATCCTCCTGCTAATCCCTGTATTCTCCACCACTGATGTATTATCCCTTTTTCACACATTTAATCTGGTAAAAAATAGAAACACATACAACACACATGGCCAGAAATGGCCTATGGAATAGCCTTCACTTTTTTTCTCAGCATTTACCCAAAGACTGGCATCACACAACAATGGTGAATGATGGTGAATGCTTTTCCTCTTCTTATGGTAAAAGCTGAAGATTTTAATTTCAGCCACAGTAGTCTAGTTACTTTCATGAAAATGTGCTTAAATACTTTGCTCCATGGGAATACATGGTAAAGGCAAATAACTGTACTACTGTGAAACAGTTACTGTAGCAGTTCTTAGGCTGCTGGATGTAATGAACTAGAAGTTCCTATGTGGCATGTTGACATAATTCCCATGTCTGCAGACTGATGTTTCTGCATAGTGTCATGGGTTTGATTACGGCTGTATGTCAAATTATTATTTCATGATATTTTATATTCCTATCATATAATAAACTGCAAATGTTTGTATGTCTCTCCATTTACAGAATTTCATAAATATACCATTTGAATATTTCAGTAAGATATAATCTGCAAAAACATTGTAGCCCTGACAGGGAGACTTAGTAAACCCCCCTTATCCTGCTTATGTCTTAATGTTGACTGCCCTCACCTACACCTACTTGTTCCCTGTAATAAGCATATTATTTACAGAGTGTGACAGTTTAATAATGAGGAAATCATTAACAGTAACACACCATACAGATGGTCCTACATTTCCCACAAAAATAGTGTTGCTATTCCTCTCTCCATCTGTCTCTCTCATTGTGTCTGTCTCTCTGTCTGTCTGTCTCTCTCTGTCCATCCCTTCTGCTTCAGTAGATTTTCCACTGTCCTTCAATTGTATTTTAAAGGATGCGCTCTGGAATTCCTTTGTGCTATGATGAGATGATGCTCAGATCTATAGACAGATTTGTGCATACTTTCAAGGGTTCTAATCCACCTAAGTAGTACTAACTGTTTTTAGTACACCATTTTTATGTATTGCTGTTATCTACATATTGTTTTGAGCCAACATTCTCTTTCTACTGTCATATGCTATGTGCTCCCTGTCTCCCTTTCACCCTATGTATCTTCTCCCTGTATGTCATTCTTCTTTCTCCGCTGCAGTTGTACAATTTCTGGAACCAAGTACCAAATGCAACTGAAGCTAAATGAAAGTACACAGCTTTTGGCAAGATCTTTTGGTTTTTACCTTTGGCCACATTACTGTGGTACCCTTCATCCTTCTATGCTTAGCTAAGTTTAGTCAGGTTAATCTAGTTTGCAACCAACTGAACAGTTCAATGTGCAACTTACAATTTTGATGAGGGTAATGAAAAGCAATACATACATTCTCCTTTACTGCAATCTGTTGTCACATGGGAACTTTGTGAAGTAGGAGTCCCTATGTGGTAAGTTTAGGCAATACTCAGACATTTCTTGCAATAATGTCAAGGTTCAAATTCAATTGTATGCTAGAATGTCTTTGAATCTTTTGTATGACTCCTGTGAGTGTAATTTTTTTTAAACACCATTATCTTGCTGCTATACTAATGTGTTTTTGTCTATAGAAGCCTCTGTTATACAGATCTTGCATGAAGAATTATGCTTAAAAACAAATAGTAACAACAAAAATATGTGCAGAAAAGAAACATGAACAAATCTGTTAGTATGCCTGTAGTGTGAATTCCTGTCACCAACTTTCCACCACTGAAGTGTCATCCAATAAACCTGTTTGATTCACAGCTGTTTTTATAAGCCATGTTTCCACCAGAAATAACATGCTTGAGCTCTCATGTGTTTCATAATACACCTGGAGCATACATATAAGGATTGACTAACTGCAACCATCATGACAAATCTGTAAATTATGACAACTGAAACATGACCATAATACATATATGTTCTTTATTCCACCAGATTCACACAATGTTGTATGTGCATGATGCTTCTTTGTGCGAAAGTTTTAACAGAGCACCATAGACTATTACTAATTCCCATTCATGCTCAACAAATCAAGAGATGATTATGCATGCACTAATACTTTGCCTTTAGCAGTGTAATTGAACTTGGCAGTGCTGTGCCTCAGGCAGAGAGTAAAAAATCACAACAAATAATTATTTGTTGTAATTTTTTGTCTGTATTGCATTTTGACAAGTTATCTGGATTTCAGAGCGATGTTGACTCAATTAAATCAGACTGTTAATGTATGTCTGCACACCAGTGGTTACACTTGCAGCTCTGTTACAATGTTGGCTAACTTATTCACACATAATCCATCAGTTATTCTGCAGTGCACTGTCCTATTAAGGAAGTGTCTGCTTGTATCATCAATGCACATTGTGCAGGAATGAGACAGACAAGTGTGCAATCATCCTGGAATGAACTGGCAAGAATGCTTGACTGATAATTCCAAAGACATGCGTCTGGAGCATTTCTCACTGGGCTTTCATTGAAAATAGGCTCTGTCCTAGTTGAACTTTCCTGGTCAACAAATGTTAAATAAATAAATAAATCACCTTGCTGACTTTTTAGTTGTTTTTAGACTGTTGTGTGGTCTACATTGGCTGGACATGGCTGAAGGAATGGCTCTTGAATTAGATTATAATCTTTCTTGGGTTAATAAAATAGATTGGTTGTACTGCTCCTACTATTAGAAGTGAATCCACTGTTTGATTGTTCTACGGAGAATATGGTTACTACTCATGTGGAAGATATTGACGTAAACAAAGACTTTCAGATGTACGTCAGATATTTGGAGAATAAGATGTATAAATTTATGCAAGCACAATGGCAGATGCTCCATTTAGAAGCAGCACTCCACCATAAAGTAATTCAGAGAGGTCTGCTTATTCTTAAAATGTCGACCTATGGTGATACCTGTCCTAATTTACTTAAGTGTTGACAAGCTATGAACTTGCAACTTGGTTTTGATTACATGCAGCTGTTGGTAGAGTATTTTATGCCAATAGAATATCCACTCCTTGAGGATATCAAATCTTTGCAAGCTTTGATATATAGCAACTTTACAGCTGACATTATTAAAGATAAGATTGATGTGCTGTAAATGTGTTAAACTACAAGAGAAGGCTGTAGGCTGTACAACTGAAAAAAAAAACTGCAGTGAGACTTGAATGACTTTAACAAAGGCCAAGTTTTATCTTGGCTGAAGCAAGATAGGTATGTGAAATCAGCCGAGGCTCCTGTAAGAAGCGTTAGTGTTACTTTAAGTGTTGATGCTACATCAGGAAGTATATAACAGAAAGTACCAACATTGAGCAGGATGATTGATGGTACACTGATACTTTGAATGCTGCATCAGGTGAGAACCAGTCTCCTTTTTCTTTATTGGAGCTGCTCCCCATAGCCAGGGACTTCAGACAAAGGAGATTGAGGAGTCGGTCAAGGAGAGGATGGTCCAACAGATACAACAACCAACAGACAATCAGCTGAAGGTAATTACTTGCAACAGCCTCACTGAGTTAGTGGTGAATTTATCCTCTGTTCCTTTAATGTTAGATCAATATAAGCTGTTGAATAAAGGATGATCCTATATCCCCACACAGAAATCTGACCTTGCTAATGTTATTACAGATTTGAAGTTGTTTGCAAGAAATGTATCCTTACAATTGTAATTCTCAGAACATAGTAATGAATGTATTACTTTTCAGAAACCAAGTAAATTTGTTCCTAATATTCATCCATTTTTAGAAACGTTTACTGCAGTATGTGAGAAAGAGATCTGGCAAGCACTGAATACTAAACAGAATAAAGCTTTTTTATAATTTAACTCTGGGTGAACAACTAGCGTTACAACAATTGAAAGAGATGTCATCAATTGAGATCTGTCCATCAGATTAAGGGGTGGCATTGTCATAATAGATAACATATTTTATTTAGTTCGGATGTATAAAAACTGAGTGATTCAGATACTTTTGTTCCCCTTTTAAGAACACAAGTTTCTGGTATTGTAGAGAGACTAGCTTTTTATCTTTATGACATGCTTATGACTAATATGATTACTGATGAATTGTTTAAGTATTTTACTGTAGAACACCCTTTGTGACCTAGCCTCTACAGACTACCTGAAGTACACAGTGATAGCCTATGTGTCCAATTGTTTCAAGCCTGGGATGGGTGATGGAACCTCTATCAATCTTCATATAGAAAAAAATATGACCATTTGTAGATACAGTAGAGACAGTGGTTAAAGATACCAAGAGTTTTTGAATGAGTTGTTTCTTGTGACTCATACTCTGGAGAAAGAGGAGAACTTAATTTTTGTGACTCTTGATATAGCCTCGTCCTTTACAGTAATCCCCAATGAATGGGGCATTGACAATGTTAGATCACTTTTCTTGAGAGGTAACATAATCCCCAGTAGTAGAATTGAGATAATTTGTTCATTGTTGGATTTCATCTTGGATAACAATGTCCTTACATTTAATGAAGAGTTCTTTCCGCAAAAGGTTGGCGTAGCGATGGGCACAACGTGTGCCAACAGCTATGCCAACCTAGTACTTGCACAATGGGAATTTGATTGTGTACTACAGAATAATGATTTTTTTGTGAACGCATCATTTGTTATAAGCAACCTGTGGATGATGTCTTTATGTTGTGGAATGGATTGTTTGATTTGTTGCAAAGGTTAATTGAGTATTTGCATTCCACAATGTATTTTTTTAAATGTAGTTATGTACACTCTAGTGACTCTATTGACTTTTTAGATATGACAATTACGAAGGATTTGATCTGGAATTTTAGGATAGGAGTGTTTAAAAAGAAGTGCAAAAAGAATTTGTTGTTACATATGACAAATATGCACCCCTGTCATATACCTAGAAATGTGGTGAAGGGACAAATGCTAAGGTTCATGAGGTTACGTAATGATGATATGGCCCTAGAGCAAGCACTATAAGATATAAAGAGTAATTTTCTTGATAGGGGCTATGATGAGAAAGAATTATATGATTATATTGTTAAGTTATGATCTGAAAGACAGACTGTAGGGAGACCATATTTTTCTGATGACCCTAGAAGGTCAGATAATGTGACACCAAAGCTAACTAATAGGATTGTTAAGATTGTTAGATTGAACTTAACTTATTAAAGTAATGTTACTACAATTTGTGATATCATTAAGAAAAACTGGGCAATTTTATGTGTAGATGCCAAATTAAATCAACTGGTTAATGATAGACCTAACTTTAGTTTTAGGAATAACATGTCATTGAAGAGACAACTCTGTTATGAAAATATGAGAAGGAATTATACACTACCATCTCAGTGTGAAGGGACTTTCCCCATGCAGGAGATGCAAAGCATGAAAGTTTATCCATACAGGATGCATTTTTACATATCCAACACAAGACTTTAATAGAGACATAATTTTATGCTGACTGTACTAAAAAGAATTTAATTTATTTTGCTTTTTGCATCGAGTGTTTTGTGTTCTATGTAGGGAAAACGAACAGGCTTTTTAAAGACAAAATTTTAGAATATGTGAATGACATTAGGAATAAGAAAGCAAATAATGCCTTAGCACAACATGCCTCTGATTTAGGTCAGAGATACAGTTTTAAATTTTTTGCTATAGAGATTCTTAGTCCGAATATTAGAGGTGGTGATTTCAGGAATTTGACCAAAATGAGAGAACATAGCTAGTTTATTTATCTTAATGGGATACGTTTCCTGGCATTAATGAGCATGTCTTTTTAAAAGCTACATTGAAGGCTCAACCACTCCCACACTGAAGTGTAATTTTAATATATGTATATATATATATATATATATATATATATATATATATATATATATATATATATATATGTATTCTTTGATATATTTTTGTGAAAATATAAATATTTATATATTTTATTACTAGTTTTTGTGTTTATGGATAGTTACCTTGTTTTGTTATTAGTGCGAAATGTTAAATATGTGTTTTACTAACTTTTGATTGGGCAATAATGTTTGAAGCTCTTTGGTTGTTTAGGATTTTAAATTGATGTGGGTGAAGCACTTGTTTTTAGGTCTCAAGAAGCAGTCTTCTGATTGTGAAAACGCTTACCTTTGGAGTTTTGTGCACATTAAAAATATTTTTGTTTTTATTTTATAGTGGTGATCGCCCTTTTTTTTTTTACTTAGTTTGATATACGTCTTTATTAGAGCTATCTTCACTAGCTTATCTGACTTTTTTTGGTTGTTTTTAGATTTGTATGATACCCAGGCAATAAACATTTTGGAAACACAATGCTTACACCATGCTATCAAAAAAGAACTTCATTAAAGTGGTCATAGGAGTTACCCTGTGGAGCTGGCTGTTGATATTGTGCTCCCTAGACTGTGTAAGTACATAGGAAGGAGGTTTGAATCCAGCAATGATGGACTATTGTCTGTGGGTGTTTGTCTAGCATGCTGTGTAGAATAAGCTTGCAATACATGTAGTATGTGTAGCTGTGAAGTGTTACTGTGCACTTCAATGGCCTTCATACATTAAGAAAGAATGGTAATGTCATCCATTCAAATGGGCACTGTCACAATTGTAAAAGAACATTTCATGTGGCATGTGCAATTCAGGCAGTGCTTTGTACATTGTGATTTTAGGTAGTCTGTTCAAATCCAGATATTACTCCTTAGACTCACCTGTGTCACTATGTTTGTAAATGTTCAGGTAGGTAACAATGCTCTTAGCCAGCTATCTGCTGTGTATATGTATGGGTGGGGATTCCTATTACAATGTGTTCTGCTCCTTTTTAACACAGATATGCTTTCTTTGATACTAATGATGCCATGGGATAACATTTATCTTTCCCATGAGAACTACTAAGGCTTTTCCTGTAGCATTAGGACGAGACTTGTTCTGCATGCTTGTGCCTTAGTAAGGCATGTGTTCAAATTTGGGATTATCCACAGATTGTTCCTGATTGCCATTCTCCTGTCACAGTGATGAATGCATTATGCATTTCATGTGTCTGGGTATAACTAGCAGCAGGCAAAATTGTGTGAGAAACATGCATATTTTAAAGAAATGACAGGTAAATATCTTCCCCTGTAGCAGTAAAATGATGTCATGGCTTCAAAGACCAAAATATCTCACCCTTGTAGAACTAGTAGCACTGTGGTGCATTAATTCTTTCCAATACCATGTAGCTTCTGTCGACACACAGTCAGGTGTTCAAAATTCAGAAAGGCTGACTGTAAACATTGCCTGTCTTAATGCTGTTATGCACGAATGACATCCACAAGTGTTATAATGTGTACAATTACAGTGGGAGAAATCTCCCTCAGCTCTTTTATCTCATACACATTGCAACACGATCATGTGATGTTATGACTTCACGTAGGTGGAGTCTCACTGCTTTATTAAGACTTTCACTGTGGTACATGGGATTCATACACATGTCTGTAGTTGGTGGATTTACTTAGCTTGCTGTACATTTCCAGCCAAGGGTAGTATTCTATGACTTCTATTGACATTGCACAAACAGCACTACATGAAGTTATTATTCTCAATTTTTTCTTATTCATTATTAAAGCAAATAATATATGTGTGTTGTTTTCATACTGTTATGGCAGTGTTTGCTGTAATGCTTTCTGACCATGCCCAGTCTAGTCCTGTATTATATGTGATTAATTTGCAAATGGAGACCTTGAAGTGCTGCACACTGTCATCAGATATGTGCTGTCATTTGTGACTTGTGTATTTTAATTGCTATTATATTACTGTTTATGATGCACATGTATATAAAATTCATGCTTGTCTATGGCTATCCAATGACAAATGTTAAAATGTGTCTCTTTCGGCTGTGCATGACACAGCTGCTGTACAGCTCATGCCTTATTTAAATGACATGAAGTGGAAGATACAGCAATACAGTTAGTTGTCACACATACATTCCCTGTATTTATATGTCATATTTGATAATTGCACTGTACACAAATGGCCCATAATGCATCCACTATTCTTGCTATTATCTCATCTTGGCATGTTACCAGCATTAATATCACATTTATATCTTTTCTTACAATTTTGCATTGTGTTCCTCTCACATCCATTGTTAGGATATCCATTTTTAAGTTATGGTCATGGGTAAAAAGTTGTAATGCATTAACTGAGTACATTTTTTCCATTTACCCCCCCACCATTATTATTCCTGCACTGTTCACATTGTACTCTGTGCAAATTATTCAAATAGCATGACCCTGCATCTACATGCTTAAAAGTCATGTGCCTTTACTTCATGTAAGCTGCCCATGCGTGCTTGCATAATATGTTTGCCTCAGCCAAGTATTTTCCTTTACATTGTGTGCCCATGCTTCCAGCACCATTTTATGGCCACCAACATTGTTGCCGGCCATGAAATGGTGTGCAGAACTGAGTGAGCATGATGAGCAGCATGCATATTCAAAGAGCGCTGCTGCTCATTGCACTAATTTGCTTCAATTGCGCAAGCTTCGTACAAAGTCTATATAATTGTTAACAAATCCCAGGGCACATTTAGAAGATACTAGGGATTAGCAGCATCCTTTTATTTTTGAAGAACAAAGAAAACGGGCAAGAATATATATTTAAATTACTGCCCTCTTACACATGGTAATCTGTTAACAGATGCTGATGGTGATGGTTTTCATGTTGGTGTGAAGGGTTTTCCCTTCTACTATAATAACAATATATAGTGTTTAGATGCCATCTGGGACCACACAAAGAATATAGAGGGATATAAAGACAATGACAGCATTCCAGGAAGGCAGTTTAAGTCCAAATGAGAGACTGTAATGGTGTAGTAGCAATGAAAAAGGTGAGGGGAGGTCCTAGAATGTCATTTATTCCTTGGATGTGGAGAATGTAAGTTTATATATTAAAGTTATGGGGCTTAAACCATTTTCTGAGATAAAGTTATACTCTGTACAATATACATATTATTCTTTCAGGTACCAAGATCATAGACAGGTAAAATGCATATAATGACTGAATGCATTTTTAGCTAAGGAAATCAAAGTGCACCTAGTTTTGTTTTTAGAGCATGCATTGTTAGAATGTAACATGTGAACTGTACTGCCCTCCAATGTGGAGAAACAATGGAGTTGCCTACTTGTTTTGTAAACAAAAGCATTTATTGATTAGTGTAAGGGCTTAGTGAAGACTATGCTTGGTCTTACAGGTCAGTAACAGAATGTGGACAAAGATTACAAGTAAGACAGTGGTAAGGTGGTATACAACTCAAAAGTGACTCTAGAACAGTTATAAATAAATTAGGGGCAGGCAGGGAAAATGTTTTTTTTATGGGTAGTATGTTTTTTTAGGGGGGCTCTTTACCAACACTTTCTGTCAATCATCAGATTCCTCCCAGCCAAATGACCCACTAGCCCATTTGTTCCATATCACCAGACTGGAGGTCAAATGAGAGGGGCTATCAGTTAGATAGCCATCAAAAGTGGTTTGCATTTTTCCTTGTTTTCTCCCAGTCCTGTGTTACGTACACTTAGTTAAGTCCTAGGGAAAGGTGAGAACATTGTCATCTTTGGAGGACATCCCAGGACTTCTGCAAGGGGCATTCCTTCTAAGTGGCCATGTCTATCCCTTTGCAACATGAGTGGTGGTTTCTACAGTCTCCACCAGGGAGATCACACCACCCTATGTACATATGTGTGGGGTAAAATGATAAAAGTAAAGCAAGAGTTAGAAGGTGTGTTGGGTAACAGAACATTTCAGCTTTGTTATGTACAGTTGTATAAAGTGACAATGATATGAGTGAATGGGAACCTAAAACAGACTTTTTATAAGATCTCAGATTCCCAACACTCACAAAGAGGAAACCTAGGGTAATAAAATAACCTATCAGTCTAGTGGAGTTAAAAAAAGTCTAAGAATCAGGAAATAAGTTAGATAACAGGAAGTGATGGTCTTCCAAATTAATTTTTGAATTTTCAAGGGTATTAGCTAGAATAGTGCAGCTTTAAAATGTAATATTAAAGATAAACCGATTCCTGTATTATGGCAGGAGGCTGTGATGAGAGTGATACCAAAGGAAGGTATAAATCCTAGTTTGTCAGCATACATAGGTTAATATTAATGTAAAATCACGATTACAAATTATTTATGACAATTTTGGCAAAAATGGATGAATGATGGATGGATGAAAAAATAGATGAATGTTGAAGATTGGTAGGCAGTGATTGATGTCACTTTGTTAGTGGAAAACAGGTGTTCAATAATATTTTAAGGACTGCTTTACTGATGAGGATTACATAGCCATCATGTAAACCACTAGTTGTGGTAAGTCTTTATACAGAAAAGACATTTGATAAGGTAAAATTGTATTATTCAAGGAAGGTTTTATTAGAATAAAGTTTTACATTAGAATTGAAGTGCTAAAGGTTATTTCTTAAACAAAGGGTATAGTTACAATACATGCTGATATATCAGCAAACTTGAAAGTATTTCGAGGAACTTTACAAGGCTGCCTGATATCATCTGTACTTTTTGCATTGTATCCTGAGATATTATCTTTGCTGGCTACAAGACATGACATGAATGTTTATAAAATAAAGCTGACAGATTCTCAAATGTTATTGTTTGCTGATGATGTATTTGCAGATTAAGCCTATCTTGACTGGGGTATTTATATACCATTTCAAATAATGGCAGTGACATAGCATCAGTTTTGAAGTAGGGGAATCAGAAATATTAATATGTGTGTGCATGCTTGCTTTTTTTCTGTGTAAATAACACTGAAGGAAAAAAAAGCACCAAAGATCCTTGATTGTACTGTCACTGAAGTTATATTTGTTCCAGACACTAAATGCTTTCATTCTCTATTCAGGAACTTCATCAGACTATCCAATATTATCATCACAATGAATTTAAAAAGATGATCAACTAATCAGCAAATAAAATCATGAATATTTAATGAGTCATTGAAAGAAACGTTCTATAACAAATGTACACTTTATTAATGAGCGACCGTATGTTAAGGTCAATGGCATTGACAAAACTTTTCCATGTCCCTGAATTGTGATTAAAAAAATGCTATATATATTGTGACATGCATTTCTTGCTCAGGTTTCTATGTTGGAAAAACTAATAGCAAGCTTAAGGACAGGATATGTGAACATCTGTATGATATTAAAAAATGCAAAAATACTAATGCATTATTTAGACATTCAACGATGTGTTCCAACTTTAAGAAATTTGAGTTGTTTATTATTGATTATAAACAACAAAGACAAAACAGGGTGACACCAATAATTTGTTGAACTACAATGAAATGGCCTGGAAGTTACAATTAAATGCTAGCAACAGTCATGGTTTGAATGATGTTATTTCTATAACAAGTGTTTTGAAGATGAGAGCCTTAACTTATTGATTTCTGGTTTGATAAGTTTGAATGCCATTATGTTATTTAATAGTTTTTGTAGGTATTATGAAGTGGTTATTTATATTTATAGTGGATATGTTGTCGATTTTTTTCAATAGCTGATTAATTATTGAAGATTTTATTTGCTGATTGGCTGACTGTTTTTTTAAATTTGGTGTGATAGTAATAATGATTACTGTAATGAAGTTCCTGAATAGGGAATGAAAGTGCTTAGTGTTTGGAATAAATATAACTTTGGTAACAGTATGATCAAGGACCTTTAGTATTTTTTTCCTTCGGTATTATTTATACATGTATTTGTTGTTTTTTTGGGTTCTCAGTTTTTGATGTTTGTGGCCCTCAGCATTATATTCTATTGAGTTTACACAGCTCACACAGCTGATACAGCTGACACCAAATTCACCCAGGATTGTATTCTACCAGGTGAATTGACTTATTTAATTCAGCAGATGGCTAAATATATTACACTGACACAAAAGGGGTCGAATCAGGTTGGTAGAACTGGCATTTTTAACAATGAGCATGCTGCTTTACTTGAGAATGGTGTTAGGTCATCTGTTTCTTTGCCTGACAAGCAATGTAACATTAGGGGGAGTGATTTGCGGGCTTCAGAGGGTGAAACCTTTAATATAGATCATTGGTTGAGCTCCACTGATTTGTTTACAACAACTATCAAGAACAGTGTGGTATCTAGCACTTTGAAATCCCAGTTGAGTACTTTTGAACAAAAACTCCACAAAATGAAAAATGTACAGCTATAGAACTATTATCTTCATGAATGCATACATAGAAGACAGGCTCCCAAAGGTTTAAGAATATGGATGTACCCCAACAGCCTCACAGCTAATTTGGTTCTCTATAAGGAGCCGATCAAAATTTTTAATTTTGCAGGCTACAAAATGATGGAACTTATTATTGGTAACAACAAAATGAAGCTTTTTTAAGTTGAACAAGGAAATAAAGGTACTTAATTCTATTGCTAACGATGCCTTGTTTGTAACGTATGATGAGGATTACAAGATATGTGAAGGGAGTGTAAGTGCATCAAATTCAATAAGAGATGAAAATGAATATGATACTGACATTGCTTATCCCAAGCCAGCAAAGACTGGAAGAGTTGATAATAATGAAGGCATTTACTCTGATAATGTAGTGCATGAAACTTCCTCTTATGTTTATGAAGGAGCTTCTCTTTCAGAAACCACTTTAAAGAAGAGAGCCAAGAGATTGGAAAGCCAATCGCAAACAATCCCTTTACTGGATCCCAAAAGGAATTACATAGCAGAAATATTCAGAAACATATGGGAAAAGGCAGGGGGAGACAGAGGGGATATTGATACCACCTCTGGTTTCTTTGAAAACTCCAGCAAAGCTAGAAATTCCACTGAATGACCTCCCAAACATCTTGTATCAGAGGCATATGGGATATATGCAAATGACCGTTATGAACATCAGGTGTTTCAGCTAATTGGCGATTCTGAATGCCCATGACTTGTTTTGTCATTTTAATGGACAATTTCAGGCCAATAAAGCCAAACCCCACTAGCTGTGGATATGCATATTTCGGCCTTGTTATGATCTCATCAGCACAGCACAAGCAGAGTGCTTGACTAAGCATAAGAAACACAGGGCTGTTATACCAGCTGATGTCCATTATCATTAGGGTAACTGCAAAAATATTGGGACTAGTACCCCAAACACCACAGCGTATCAAAATATGCCTTTTTTTGTCATGACTTATAGTGTTAATACATATTCAATAAGAAAACTTATAAATAAGACATGGGATATTTTTAAAACTATGCCTAATAGACTGGAAATTTTTAATAGACAGATTACTTACAGTTTTAGGAGAGGTCCCAACTTAAAAAACTTGTATGAAATGAATGAACAGGACAAAGATAAAAATAAAAAGGGTATTTTTCATTGTGGGAGATGCTCCCAATGTACATTTATTACAAATACAGAGGAACTAACGCTACCTTCTATCCCTACGACATTTAAAAGTAAACACCACTTCACTTGTTACACTAGTGGGGTAGTATATTTAGCCTACTGTACCTCATGTTGGGGATACTATGTAGGTAAGACAGAGAGACATCTGAGACAAAGAATATAAGAGCACATGTATGATATAAACAGAAAAAGGGAAACAAATGATCTATATAGACACACACTTACTTGCTTGGGATCTAACTTTAAGTTTTGGATATTAGAAATGATACCTAAGAACAGTAGAGGAGGAGATTGGGAAACACAACTTCATTATAGAGAATTGATCTGGCAACTCCGTTTGGATTCTAACACACCCCCAGGGATGAATGACCATGTGTCATTATTACCAGCCCTTAAACTGAGGGCTAACAGGGTAAAAACAAAAAATAAAAAATAAAAAATAAAATAAATAATAATTAAAAACAAGATACTAAGTATAAACAAACACTTTTATAATATCCTTATTACACAATACTACTACTATGTATACACTACATACTTATTTTTCCAATATTTTATTTCATCAATTCAGTTATTCAATTATATTTACATAATTATACATATTTTTAATTTATCACTGTTTCATGAAATGTTCTACATGAGATATACTATGAGATTTTACATGGGTTCTACATGAATTTATATATGAGATTTTATATAAGATTTTTATATGAGATTACACATGAAAATTTTTGTAAAGCTTTTTTAACTTTACCACGCAAATCAACGTATATATAAGAAATACATAGTTTAAACTTATGGATATATATATATATTTTTTTCATGAACTATATAAATATATGTATTTTTTTCATGAAAAAACTACTTACTGTACCACTTCACAAACTAACATGACTTTTATTGTTAACTATATATATATACTTAGAGTTACATATATACACCAACAAAAGTATACAAGTGTATTTATGTGTTATTTTAACTCTTTTTTTAACTCTTTTGTAACCTATTTTAAACTTCAAACTTTAAGGCAACATTATTTGTTATTAATTGTTTTAAATTATCAATTATTGAATTAACCAATAAGAAGATGTATAAAAGCCCTTGTGTAGCAATAACATTCATTCTGATGAAGTTTCCAGTCAGGAAATGAAAGCGCTTAATCGACTTGCACTGTGTTTGTGTATTTAAATAAATTTCTTTCTATTACCGACTGCAGAGTCTTGCGAGAGGATTATTTCCGACATTTTGAGACTTATTGTTCTTTCAACATTGTGAGACTGCCTTCATCGGTTTCCTGTAATCGGGGAATTTAGTACTGTTTACTGGTTTTTGTTTGAATTGTTTCCCGTACCTTCCATTTTTTCTTTTATAACTGCAAAAATATCCCAAACAACAAACTAAAACAATAAGAGAGAAGGTGACTGAAAAATCAATCAGTAAAAACAAAATGAAAACTCCAGCAAAGCTAGAACTTCCACTGAGTGACTTCCCAAACCTCTTATATCAGAGGCACATGGGATATATGCAAATGACCCTAGCATTGCTGGAGTTTTCATTTTTTTTGCACCCCCCCTACACCCTCCTACTGTAATATTCTAACTCCGAGATCACACTATAGTGGGGAAAGGGACCATTTTCTGAACCCCACTATAGTGCAATCCACCCTACAATGTCGAATGTGCAATGAGCGAATGTCACTGTGCATTCACTCATTGCACATTCAAATCTTTTTTCGTTCGGCATTTGCAAACTTTGTAGTTGCCCTTTAAGGATACAAATGCTTACAGTCACTCACTGCTGGTTTGGAACACTTGTCTTAGTGTTGAAAATATATCCACCATAGCGGGATCAATGAATGTGCAATGGTATAAGTGCATCGTTCATTGTCATAAGTGTGGTTATGTGAAAGCATTACATTATGTATGAATCAAGGAATAGGTATCCCTGTAATTACTTAGAAAGAATTTTGCTGTGTGTTAGACATTGCCTGATGCTAGGTATACCCAAACACACCTGTAGCCACCTGCTGTTTTTATTGTGATGGTAGAACAGAAGTTATGTACAATGTGGATATAATCCTGTATTGCAACACATGCCTTACTTAGGCAACAATATACATTATGTTGTCTCATGTCCTCAGTCCTGAGGAGGTGTCTCACTACAACTGTCATGGAATGACAATCTATTCAAATGACAGCATCAGTCTTCAATACAGCTTTTTGAAAAGAAATGTAGAATAAACTCTTGTAAATGTAAACAACCTCTACACATGAACGTAGGACATGTGCGTGACAACACTGCTAACAACATGCACACTGACTGTAAGCAGGGACATCGGAATTTGAACTAAATAGCTAACATCACAGGCTACTGATGGTTTGCTGAAACACAAGCGCAACTACAGATTTATTTGACAGCTGCGACACTGCACATTTCAATGGATGACATCACCATTGTGTATTACCTTCATGTTACAGCTAAAAAGTGGTTGTACAGCACAAGCACACTGTATAGATATACCTCATATATGTATTTTCAGCCTGTTCTGCCCAGCAAGAGGAAGAAACACACACTCACAGATGACAGTCATTCCTGTATTTGACCAACCTACCTATGTACTTAAACAATCTATGCGCAAGTGTGTTATATGCACATGCCACAAGAGAAGTTTGACTGCATGTGAGCCACATTGCATCTTGGAAATCAGATGTGTCAAGCAAAGGAGATGAGTGTGGAAAATGACTTTTATAGCTATGTGAAATTGTAAATACTAAGAGATGTCAGACATTCCTGCATCCTTTTACATTCTGACATAGTCAGGAGAGCATCACTGTTTTATTTGAACTCCCTACCTAACAACTGACATACTCTACACACCTGTGTATTATATGTATGCATCACAGAAGAGGTCTGACTTTAGTGGTGTGAGAGTGTGTTATTGAAATAATGATGTCATCAATGTGTTGTATTTATGGACAGAGTGAAAAGGGGATGTGGAATTGATGTGATGATGTAAATGTAAAAATGAGCACAGCTATTGAATTAATCCCCCAGTGATGCTATGAAACAACTTTTGCACTTAGCAGTTGATTGTTGGGAGATTAGGACCCCCTACCTATCTAGTTATACAATCTGGAGGATACAGTACTTAATGCAAGCATCACTGCATAAGCCTGACTTTTACAGTGTGAGAGTGCACTTTATAGAGGATGACATCAGCATTATGTTGCAGAGAAAATTATGTTAGGAGAAGGGTATGACATTGATGTGGACTCACCCTGTGGTGTAAAATTTATTCCAGGCTACTACTTTATTGAGGCCAGCAATAGTTAAGGTCATATTTACATGACTCTCGACACACACATAAGTGGACTGCTATGAGAGTTGAACCCCCTACCTCTCTATTAAGACAACCTACAGTATACAGTACATAATGCAAGACCCACCACAGAAGTCTGCTTTTACTTTGTGACAGTGCAGTGTAGGTAGGATTAGCTTCTCATTCTATGTCAGAGAAGATACTGTGATGTGAAGGTTTTGTGTAACTCCATATCTGTTGATATGAAGGAGCATGTGCAATCCTATGATCAGTAATAAATACATACTGTTGAGTTATGTCACCTATGCTTTCATTAATGTATATTGCAGAACTGAGAGTGAGATGTACCTTTGTTGTGTAGATGAGACACACACACTTGTGCAACAAAAATGGACAATGAATCATTTGTGGATCATCAGGTTATGATGATGGTATGTAAATCTTAATGAATGGTACTAATATTAACAACATTTCTGGCCATATGTGTTGTATGTGATTCTGTTTTTTGACCAGATTAAATGTGTGAAAACTGGATTGACAGGAAAGTGCTGAAATGGAAAGGGGAGGTCAAGCAGAGGGGAGGACACAGGGGAAGGAATAGATTAATTTGTTGGAAGGTAGTGGACAGAACTATATTTATCCACTTCCTCACAATATACATGTGGAAGTGTAGACAGAATTTGCTGGATTTGGACTGTTGCCACACCAAAGGTAGGTGACAACAGATTAATGTTGTAACATGAAATGGACCAAATCAAGTGTGTCAAAAAGACACATAGGTGTAGTGGAGAGCTGTGTATATTTTTTAGCAGGAGAGGTACCCAGTTTTTATTTTTTTTTACTTTCAAAGAGAGAAGAATGCTGGGGAAGGGGCTTAAGAATATGATGGTCAGATAGGAAAATTAGGAGAAGAAGCAGGTGCAGATATACAGGACAAACAAAACAGACAAGAATAGAGGTGGGCACAAAAAGATAGTGGATGCCATGACTGGGGATACGTAGGGGGCATCAGATGATCAATCCCATCAATCCCGAGAATAGTGAATCTAGTCTTCATGCTCAGAACTGTCATCGCTGTCTCCTGTCTCAGTTTCATATGTCAGAGCTCGATGTGGCATCGCATTAGCAGTATAATGAAGCACCTTTTCTACATCTGATTTGGCTACCCAAACAAAATTATTCACTCTTTTCTTTAAGCAGGTAAGCTTGATTGCTTGCTGCTCCACAGTGAGCAAGTGCACAAGACAAGAAAAAAATGTATGACGTTCTAATGGAAGTAAGTCATAAATCTTGAGTAATAATTTTCACATCCTCTTCACACACTATGGATTTGAACTGGAGAGCAATTCTGTTATGGGTACAAAGTCACTGAATTTACAGCTTTTACCACAAAAATATGTATACATCATGTGCACATCACTGACTTACTAGTAATACCATGCAGAGGTGCCAAGAATATTTGCATTAACGAAGATTACAAAAATTAAATTGTTCACGCTTTCTTTCAACTGTGAGCACTGTTTGTGCCCTGCTAAACAGTACTGAAATTAGACAAGCAAAAATATCCCATGTATAACAATTTATATTCCACACAACAAAACACAAGCTGCATTTTCACATCTGCTGCAAACATAACAAGCAGCATGTGGCTTAAACCCTGCATCCTCTTTCCTGTTTCTTTAAAATCATTTCATTTAACCCATGTGCTACAATTATACTTAGATGCAGTGTATAATTTCTTCTCTTACTGCTGTTCAGAGTGCTGTAGCAAAGCACATTTGTGCCACTAAAATGTGCAACTGATGGCATGCCAAATTAAATTTCTTAGTTTGTACCTTGGGCAGTGGAGTCTTGTTCACTGCTTCAAAACAGTGCCAGACCAAAGGGTGCTTTGCCAAGACACACACATGCAGAACAAACACACAAAAAATTGTCAGGAGTAACAAATATCAGGGAATAATAACAAAAATGCAGTATTGTGAAGTTCTCTAGATCTGTGTGTGTATTGCAACCTGATCATATGCTCAGAAAATACACATTAACTCTGTCAGACAGCACACTAAGTGGATTTGAACCCTAAAATCAGTGCAATAACAACATATACTCAGTTGTGTTTCTTATCCCGCTTTGCCGCCAACACAGGGTCAGAAAATGTTCCTCTCTCATTTGCTTGAACATGTCTAGATCAATGTGATATAGTGATAAATACTTTAAGCTAATAATAGCCCACACTACATTAATGTAAGGTTACCAACACTGCTATCTCTTTCCTTTATTTTCCGAGCATCT
The DNA here is from genome assembly GCF_019279795.1 of Protopterus annectens. NCBI lineage: Eukaryota > Metazoa > Chordata > Ceratodontiformes > Protopteridae > Protopterus > Protopterus annectens. The sequence goes on along the minus strand of NC_056742.1, from coordinate 546,551,589 downwards.
TCCCATCCTCACAACTTAACTACAGAAATGCAATGTCATATGCATTTATTTACATCTTTGTTTCAATGTGTAATACAGTTGATCATTATTTTGGACAGATTTTAAGCAGAGGATGGAGAGTGTGCTTTTAGTACAAGAATATCAGTGCTGTTAAGGTTGTTTTCATATCTGTCAAGGTTACACTTTTTATTTTAAGTCCCCTCTGCATGATACACACACTTCAGAGAGAAGAGGCTGTTCAGTACTGCTTGTTGTAGTTAGAGCAATCAGTAACACTTGCAAGCCATTAGCAGCTAACAATTGTCATTGCTCCTCCCTGCATTCCTAGGTCATGTGCATGTGATCATGTAGCTATCTACACCATGTTTACATCCCCAACACCAAATGATTTTTCTAGTATTCAAGAATGCTAATATTTTCACACCTCATTTGCATATTCACAGTGCTCAGAGGGAAGGGATGAATCTACACTATATAAAGGTAGTAGTGCAGCTTTGGAATGGAAGGAGGGAGACTGATTGGAGAGTGACAGACCATTACTGTTAGTTTCTTGGAGGAGATTGTTCTACAAATTGTTGCATTGTTTCAAAAGGTATGTTTGTCTTTTTCATAAACTGTTTACATGTTTATATTTTGAATGTATTTCAATATGCAATAGAAAAAAGAATTGTGCTATGTATGCATTTTTTCATTCACTGCTGTTTGTTTTTGTTGCTGTGCTTTACAAGTTAGTATGGTTATATCACAGTACTGTGTTATCATTTCTTCTTGGAATTTCACCAGTTACTGCAGATGACTGTATTGTGTTTATTGTCAACTTCAAGGGTTGTGCATGTGTAGCTAATGGAGGTGTTAGACTTTTCAAATGTCCTGTGGTAGCTTCCATATCACTGAATAGACCAAAGAAAAATGTCTAGGCAGTTGGAATTTCTGTTTTTTTTTCTGCTTCATGTCATACAGGATTGTGTCAACCAGACCATGTGTTCCATGCAAACCACCATTCGATGATGCAGAAGCCTTACATCTCCATGGATCCCTCATGCTTGACAGAGGTGATATGTCTGCCAGAAAAAAAAACATATGGCATCAGGTGATCGCTGACATAAATACAATGGGTGACCATGTCAGAAACTATAATCAGGTGCTGCACTGTGTCACTGAAATGATTACAGCGGTACCCAGAAGGCCAGCTACAGCAGCACGTGGCTATTGGGGGTCCTGCTATGGCACAAACACTCACTAGAAAATGAGCATTTCTTCTCCACTGCCAGAGATCCAGGCAGCTCATCAGAGAGTTCACACAAAATCCTTGAAGTTGGTGCTGATGTAGACACCAGTCTCAAGAAGAAATTCCAGGTATGCTATATATAAGGCATTTCATGCAATTCTAGAGATCAGAGATATATAGAGATATTACTACTTTTATATCTGTAAACAGTGAGACATGTGCCTTAGAAAAGAGAAGAGTACAACAGAGATTGTGTTGAGAGGGAATGGTCAATTTGATTGATTCTGAGATATTTCTTAAGGGGAAGATAGGCATTGCATTATTCCCTAGTCCTTGTATCATTTACATTGTGATGCTTATTAGCCTTTTTTCATTGCCAGGGACATCAGAATTATCATATGAAAGACCACCTGCAGATGGTAAGCACAACATTTGTTTGATTAGTAATAACCATTACTTAGATGCAATTCTGAGGAGAGAGTAAAAAGTATTTTATTCCTTTGACATCGGAACTTGTTTAATGTGAGTGTGTAGAACAAATGTTGGATTATATTATTTCCACTTACTATTTCTTTCCTTCTTGTGTTTATTTATTATTAGCACAGTTGATTCTGACAGTGGCAGGTAGACCTTATACTACCAGATGTCAGAGTATTGGTAGCCTGTGATGATGATGGTGATACAGATGCACAGTCGGGGGGGTACAGAGGTTCAGTCTGACACTGAGATTGTGGCTCACACATCCACTGGCCTTATTTCAGACTCAGTCAGTATGCCTACGCATAATCATTTCACTGAGCCCTCATTTATAGGACAGGTTGAGGCTGACATAGTTGATCAGGGTAGTGTGGTTATTCCAGTTGCAGAGCTGGTTGATTCTGCCTCTAGCCATCTTGAGTGCATGGCACCACACAGGAAGGTTGCTAGAGGTGCTTGGAAGAGGCTCACTGTTCACCTTTGTCCTGGTGCTGTTGCATCATTATGTGCCACCAGACATATGTGTTGGGTCATCATGCAGGCACAGGCATGTTCCACCAAGGCCTCAGAAGACATTGTGTGAGTCCTTAATGTGGTGTCTTCTAACATGCATGACTGCCTCAACCATGTGGGTGACTTATTGTATAGGACGAGTGACATGCTGATCAGTTAATGTATATGATGGAATGTCAGCTGGGGAGGGCTGGCATTGAAATGTCCATAGAACCACAACACCATCTGGTGTCAACTGACGTGACCATGCCAAATCCCACTCCCAAAGTGGCGCTACTTTCACTTCTCTTTCAGTGATTGCAATGCCCATATCTGGACATGGGAGGACATGGGATCATAATCCTGGATGTAGTCATGAAGAGACCTCATTAAGCAGAAATTGCTCACATTCAGTTAGCAGCTCTACCTCAAACTGGGGATGTGGAGGTGGCAGTACAATTCATAACAGTGGCAGTTTGCATAATTGGGAATGAAGACACTGAACTGACAACTCTACCATACATAGCTCTTGCCTGTCCAACATGGCAGAAAATAGTGCTAGCACAGATCTTGATTGTATTCATTGCAGACACACACACATTTCACAAAAACTGCCCATACTGACCCACACATTCAAGATAAGAAAACCTTAGTGTTGATTGGGCTGCATCTGTTGTTAGTGGCCCTGATATATTTCCTACTTTACTGAATGTTCTGTGTTTCTTACTCACACGCACTCACTACTTTGGTGTCAGCCTTGGCCTACTGCCCCTGTGCACATGATGATGTGCCATGCCCTTTATTCACTTAGGATTGACTTAGGGTTGCATATATGTCTTATGCACAAAGTGGATAGGTGAGAGAGTCTTTCTCAGTATGTTGATTATATGCATATTTATTACATAATTGGATTGTGGCTGTTTCTGTAAATTTTCATTTCAGAAGGCTTTTTTTATTTAATATTGTAATTCATGCATTCAGACCATTGATACTATTGCATTCCTGCTTATAGCTCTACTTGTGAAAATGTTAATATAATTGCCATGTTGGCTGCTTTGTGAACAGTGGGTAAGTGATTGACCTGATGCCAGTTATTGTATACAATGCACATCTGTATATTGCAGATATCATTTCTATAAGCCAACAATGATATTGGTTGACACCTCACACAGGTTCTCATTGAGTATATTTATGACTAACAGTATGTAGGTAGTTTCTTCTTACACATTTGTTTGTATAATACAGGTTCCACACTAGCCTTGACATTACTGCAGTTACCAATCATATGCTTTGAGGTTGTCTTTGTCTAATGCTGTCCGTACATAGACATTACATGGGTTAGTAAAATTTGCGGCCATCTAATGACATCACTTTTAATATTTGTATTTGTTTAGGTTGTTATATGTATTCTTTTGCTGGTGAAAGTGTGTGCAATCATTTCCTCTTAGCTGCTGAGTGTGTACACTAACCTTTGGGTCTTAGATTGTGAATATGCATGCTTTCCTTTAACTCTTAGCCAGGGCAAGGGTATATTGTGCATGCCTATGTCTGCAGTTACCTCTGCAGCTAGACGTTCTCCCTCAGAATCCTCATCTGCATATGCTGGTGGTGCTGGCCCTGCCTTTGGTCCAGGAATGTGGAGTCCTGGCCATTGCTGTCCCTGTTGCAGCTGTTTCCTCATGATGATATTGTTCAACATGACACAGACTGTGAGAATTTCTGTGCAGGTACCTGGGTTATTCTGCAGGGCACCCTCTGATGTGTTTAGATGGTGGAACCATGAGTTCAGTATGCCAAACACATGCTCTATGATGCTTCTAGTCTGAGTGTTAGGAGAAGGGTTAACTCTCATTGTTAAAGAGGGCAGGGGGCTCCACCCCCCCCGCAGTATCTCAGTAAAAGAACACTGCCCCTTACCCCAACCCTAATCCTACACCTTAACATCATTAAAACCTTCTCATAACACTGCCACTATACAAGACAGACTCAGACACACAAACATTCACAAACCCACACAAACAACACTACATCTATCCCCTAATCTAACCCTTATCCTTACCCTAAAATATATAAACTCTCACACAAACACACAATACCCATCCTTCACTCATCCTCAGCCTTAACTAACATGCACACACACACACACACACACACACACACACACACACACACACACACACACACACACACACACACACACCCACACACAGACACACACATGCACATGGTGTCCCTCCAACCCCACTTACATGTATTGACATTCCATACCACTGACATATCTACAATTCGGCCATCTGTACTGTCGACATTAAATCACACCCCTGCACTTGTCAGAGAAACATACATTCAGTAAAACACAAGCAATATTTAGTTACATATATCTGTATGTGTATGTGTGCATATATTTATCTGCTTATCTCTATATATATGTATGCGTGCATGTATGTCTAAATTCTCTTCATGTTTTTTACTGTTAATTTTTATTGCATTTAGACATTTTTGAGCATTAAAGGTTGTGTCTGTATAGGTATTAGATCATCGATCTTTGTTTAAAATAAAGTTTTGGGCTGTCAGGGCCAAGCACTTTGAGAGAGACACCACTTGTTTTAGACACAATGGATTTGCAACATTATCTCTAACAATAATCTGGTTCAGTATCTTTTATACTATTCAATTAAAGCTATTGTTAATGTGTTCAGTTAGTGTGGTGGTGCCACACTGTAAAATGCTATGATGGGTATAAATGTTACCTTGAAAAGTAGATACAGTAATATGCTAAATATGTACATCACAAAGTACAAGTCTTATTTTGTCTTTAGTGTTTATATTAATAGTGGGGTTTGCTAATGTGTTTTGACAATGGAAGGCTATAAAAGGCCTCTCTTTTTAATAGCAAATCAATGTCATTTTATTAGAGCCAAGAAATGAAACAGTACCCCTATACCTTTATTAACTTCTATTAAATTGTTAAATTTCTCCTGATTTACAGAAAATAGTATTCTGAAATTATGACGATGACATGACTGTCTGCTTCCTCACTTGACAGACACGTGCAGATGAGCGTGATTCATTTAATGAGCATTAATGTTCTGCCACATGCTGTAGCATATGAACGTTTATCAAGCTCAGTGGGAGATGGCTCCTTTTCCTGACCTATTATCTATGTAGCATCTTGGGTAATTCAAAACTCACTGCTATAGTCTGTTGTCAGGCTTAGACTTTGGGTCTCTTGATAGAATTGATATCTTCAGTTTACTAGGTTTAAACTAATGGCACTAAAAGATTTCTCCTAGGGTAATTTGCCAGAAGTGTGAATAAGGTCCCATGACAGTTCCAATTTAGTATTTAATGTGCCATGCCATACTCACATACACACTTCCATCTGAAAAGTAATATACATGTTATTTTAAAACACATATTGCATTGATGAAGTACAGTACTGCACAGCATGCAACACTATTTTTCAAAACTAGCAAAAAGAAATGCCTGCATTACGTAAAAGCTGTTTAGTTTTTAAGATATGAGATTTGCTCCTGTGATCAGTCTCACTTCAGACACTACATTACATATACAATTTTTAATAAAATAACTGATCTACACACACACACACACGCACACACGCACACACGCACACGCACACACGCACACACACACACACACACACACACACACACACACACACACACACACACACACACACACACACACACACACACACACACAGTCCTTAAAAGGTGAAGTCTTGGCCAGGTCACAGAGAAGGAGTCCTTGATATAATATTGCTCTGACCTGTCTGGCAGTTACCTCAGTATTTTAAGAGTGTGAGTTGCGTAGAGCTTCATCCTATATTTCTGGGATTGCTTCCTTCAATTTCCACTTGCAAATTGTGTGACTAACACCAAGTCTCTTAACAAGACAGTCATCCTTGGTCATGTGAAACCAGTTGTTATGCCTCCTGAATTTACTTGGTTAAAGGGTATTCTTGATGTTTGTACATTCTTGTGACATGTGATGGCTTAAGCACCATGATGTAATTCTTTCTCCAGCATTTCTAATGTACGTGGTCTGCTTCTTTATAAAAAAAAATTATAACTGTTTTATTAAGGATGTATCAGCAACTTTACTATAGGGATAACATGGGAATATGTCTGCAGACTTTAATGGGTACCCCATGCACGTGATGTTGGCATTTTGGATGCAATAGTCTGTTTGATTTTACTGAAGGACAATAAGATTGGTGCAAATGTAATTATCCCCAAAACCTTCTTTTTGTATAGCCATGCACAATCAGAAATTGATTCCTACTCCATTGGTAGTAACAGTGCTGTGAGCTGTGAAATATGTTTACATACAATGATGCATTTATAAGGAAGTTTACATTGTGTAGTTAAGCATTAAGAATGTATGCATTTTTGTAAATATTGTTTAATGTTTTATTTATTCATCATCATGCCTTGGCTATATATTGTATATGTAATCTCTGTCAAATGCCTCAATATCATTTCTGTTTTTTTTATTCCTATGGTCATTTCTTACATACTGGGGGGAATTTAATAAAGCCTACATGGACTAATTTTCCATGTAGGCATAGTGGAACACTGTTTACATGAAAGTAAGCAGGTTTGTGATCCAGGAAAAGAGCTGAGGGGCATGCATGAGTGCATCAACACGGAAGTGTCTGTGGCATGCAAATCGCCTCATAAGCAGGTGAACTGCATGCAAATGAGGGTAGTAAAGTGATCCAGCAGGCAGATAAGCAGTCCTGCAGACCCTGTGTTGGTGTTCAAAATGTACAGGGGAACATTCTGTGTACAGGATGTTAAACAGAGAACAGGGGCTGTAAAAGTGCAGGAATAAGGAAAGAAATAGCATAGCAGACACAGATATATGCAAAACTATCCACTGTGTGTCCAAAACCTAATGGAAAATAATGTAAAATTTATTTTTTTTAATAATCAGATTATGTTTGCCCGGTGCACTGCAGTGTGCAAAGCAAACATGCTGTTAAGAAAAAAAATGTAAAAAGTGCAAAAATAAATATTAGTAGTATGTGACAGTAATGCATTATTAAGACCCTGCGTGGAGTATATACAATGGCAGACTGATGTGCTTGCTAATGAGGCAGGGCCTGCAACTGTGTATTTCTCAGTTTGTATGCACAGATCTCTATGTAATGAGCTGGGGTTACTAAAGAGCACAAATGGGTATCCGTGTCCGCAGATCCCATCCGTGTAGGCAGAGAACCATGTTGGTGTCCAAAGAAGAGGTAGCTGACATCAAAAGGGGGTGTGTCCACATCCTTTTAAGTTCATTGGATCACAGCTGTGCCTATTTGTCAGTGGGGTTCTCATAGGCATCAACATCCTGGCTAGTCTTCCAGTTCCTGGACGCCATACTACTACATGCCAGTGAGCACATTTATTTTCCCCACATCCCTGAGGTGAGGCCAGCAATATGCAACACTTCTACTGTGTAGCACACTACCCAGTGGTACTGGGTTCCATAGTTTATACTCATGTACACATCAGGGAACCACCCAGTGAGGAGGGTAGAATCTACGTCAACTGCAAGAGGTACCACTCCATTAACTGCCAGGTCATGTGCAATGTCCAGGGCATAATCATGAATGTGTGTGCTGGCAGCCCTGGCATTTATCATGACTCCCACATTGGGTATGCATCACAGTTGTACCAGATGTTTGCTAGGGGGGACATCCCACATGGCCATTTACTGGGGGATGTTGGCTACCCACTGGAACCATGAATGATGACACCCATCACAAATGCACACCCATCCACCCACCGAAGAATGCCATAATGAGGCACAGGCACAAACTAAGAATATCATACAGCATGTGTTTGGGCTACTGAAATCATGGTTCTGGTGCCTTGATATATCTGGTAGAATCCTGCAGTGCTCTTCAGCCACATGTGCATATATGTTCACAGTATGTGCCATGCTACATAATATGATCCTGTGGAAACAGCTGCAGCAGGATCAACAAAGGGAAGGGATACATAGCCCTCCCACTAGTGCTTAGGTCCCCACAGCCACACCCACAGGGGGAATCTGAGGAGGAAAACCCTGAGGTTGTCCCTGTAGGCAGACATAGGAGTGCACAGTATGCCCTGGCCTTGGCCAAGAGACAATTCATAGCACATGCACTGACAACCTAGGGACCTGAGATTGACGCCTTACTCTGACTCACATACATGTTAGTAAAAATGATGCCAGCCAGCCCACACAACCTGTACCTCACCATGTATTGGCTGTAGACTGCATGCATCAGACAGATTCAACCCTGAATGACAGGTCTGTCAACTGCTGCATTCGCAAGGTAAGTCACACAGCTAATCACCACTTGTAAGGGGTACTAGAATATGGTAGCATATGTATCGACCTGCCACATGTATGCAATGGAATATAGTGGGCTACTGGGCTACTTGCAGAGATCTAGCAGCCACTTGGGACAACAGGTACTCTGTCCAATAGTATGTGCCCCATAATATTCACTAGGCCACATGGCTGGAAACCCCACTACGTTACTCAAGAGAGATGCCAAGAGTGGGATCACAGAACAGTTGCATGACTGTGTATGTTAGCAGATCATGGGCAGGTCTTCCCCCTTCCCAACTCATCAGTTAAGTACCCATACAACTGCTGTAGCAGTATATCTGCAATGATATATCAGCAGACTACCCAATTCCAGGACTGTGATATAGAACCTGGCCACACATCCTATGTCGCATGTAACCAAGAGGTGACAATGTATGTCTGTATGCTGTTGATTGTGTGATGAATGACACATCCCTGTCTGGCAGCCTGTGTGGCTCAGTAAGCTAGGGACATTAGCATGAGTGATGGTGCTGATGGTTTGAATCTGCCAGTAGACACATCTTTTGCATTTGAGGTAGTCGTATGGTGGTATTCCCACAGAATGTCATGACCCCTTAGTCTGCTAATGCAAGAAAGTTGGACAAAGCCAGAGTGAATGGGAGGAAAAAGGGCAAACCTACAAACAGACATTATACATGCTCTGAGTAACCTAAAGGTGGCTAGTATAACAGCAGCTTGCAAAAGGTCAGATTAGCTGCAGGATGTAAAGGCCATTAGTTAAATGTCTCAGTAGTTACAACAATTCATTGACTGCATTTTACAGTATAGTTCCAGAAAACCACAAATGTATAAGGAACAGAGCAGACATAAGGAGGGAAATGCTGGACATTCTGCAAAACATGTACAGGGAGAGGTATGTAGACTGTCACCATGTGTGTTGTGTTACATCATGTACCCCAGTCACATCATACCTCTCAACCTCTTAGAGCAAAAAATCTGGCTAAATCCATGAATGAAAGTGGGACAAAGGCTCACAAATAGGGACACATTTTACATATTGCTCTTACAAAAGTAGAAAGTTGATAGAATAACAAATCTTGGCATTAGCAGAAATCTTCTGATGTGTATGAAGTCTGAAACTCAAAATGTCTGTCATTATTTATTTACAACAATCTTCAATGCTTTTCCACTAATTTCCACAAGCTAATCAGCCTAGGCATCCACATCCCACCCCACCCCCATTAGGGAAACCACCATAAAAAAAATTCTCCAAAGCCAACTTCACACTTCTTAAGACAGAAGTGGCAAACTTCACAACACCCATGCAGATGGACAATAGAGGTACGACTGCTGAATCCTACACAAATGCACTTTATAAGCACTTATACGAGTGCATGGATCATGCTATCCCTAACAGAACCAAGATGCTATCCTCCAAAAAAGGAAGCCAATCTGGTGGTCCCCTGCCATAAACAAACTCTACAACAGAAGAAAGAAACTGTTGCAAAAAAGAGTAAAATCCCATGACTGGAAGAACTCCCTGGTCAGCCTCAGTAAGAAGCTGAGATCTCTCATAAAATCCTCCAAAGCTGGTTATGAAAACAAAATCGCCACTGATTCTAATGACAACCACAAAGCATTCTATAGCTATGTCAAGAATCTCAATGGCAACACTCAGATCTGCTCTGAGTTACAGCACAATGGCACTAAATATACAGAACCAACTGATATTGCCAACATCCTTACCGATAGGTTCAGTGCTAACTTTACCTCCCTCACCTCCTAAAGGGTCCATCTCTATACCAGAAGATTGCAAAGTTCCTGTAATCACAGCTGCACAGGTAAAAACCACACTCCCCAAAGTCAAGAACACAACATCCATGGGACCTGACAATATCCAAGGCTGCATTCTACATGAACTACAGAATGAACTGGCACCCCACCTAAGCACCATGTTCAGTCATACCCTCACCTCAGGCTTTGTGCCCACTAAATGGCACACAGCAACAGTTATCCCACTCCACAAAGGAGGAGCCACAATGAACCCCAGGAACTACCATCCCATTAACCTAACGAGCCTGGTCTGTAAGGCCATGGAACATATCATCATGGAACTTATAAAGAAAGACATTTGTAATCTCCAAACTCTGGAACCTACCAGTTTGGGTTTGTAAAAGGCAGATCATGTCTCTTAAATCTGATTGACTTCTTTGAAGCAGTCACCGAAGCTGTAGACAAGGGTAAGGTAGTTCACACAGCCTGCCTAGATCTCATCAAGGCTTTTGACACCATCCCCCACTCCGGAATTATAAATAAACTTACTAAGCTAGGTGTAAATCCCTATGTCACAAGATGGGTTGCCAACTGGTTCACTGACAGAACCCACACTGCGAAAGTAGCAGACTCCAAATCCGACTTCAGACCAGTGACAAGTGGAGTACCACAGGGTTCAGTCATGGGTCCTCTCCTGTTTGGTATTTGCTTTTCTGAAGTACAGGCTAACAGAGAAGGTCTTTGTCTAATGAAGTTTGCAGATGATTGCAAACTAGGAGCCATAATTAAAACTCCTAACAATGTGGACATCCTACAAAAGGGCCTCACTGAGACAGATGCCTGGTGTCAAAGCCATGGCCTCAAGCTCAATGCCAAAAAGTGCATTGTCATCCCTTTTGGTAAAAACTCTGCACCCATGAGCTACCACATAGATGGTAGTCTACTTAACACCGAAAGTGCGACAAGAGACCTTGGGACACACGTGGACAGTAGTCTCTCCTTTGATAATCACATTGCCACAGTAGTCAGGAAATTCTTCTACATGGCACACCTCATCACAAAAGGTTTCTCATCCAGGAAAAAAGAGGTCATTGTTCCCATCTACTCGTCACTCATTAGACCCATTATAGAGTACAACGCCCCTTTTGGTATTTACCTCACAAGACATCTACAACAATTGGAAAGGCCACAGAAATACCTCACAAAGAAGATTACTGGGCTCAAACAGATGCCCTACGCAGAACATCTCAAAAAACTCCAGCTTTACTCCATCGCATATCGTCTACTCAGAGGTGATCCCTGCCTAACATACAAAGCTATGTCAAACCCAGAGCTGTTGGACATGCTCCACTTAAAAAAATCCCAATCCCTCTGAACTACATGCTCTAGGGACCTAAACCTTGTCACCACAATAAACAGAACATGCTGGAGGGATAGATTCCTGTCCCAGGGACTTCAAATACTCTGGAACAAACTACCTATCTATATCAAACAAAGTTCCTCATTAACACTCTTCAAGAAAAATCTTGATGATTGGCTGGGAAATAGGAAATTCACCCTGGGGATCACCTCTGTGGCACTGCTTGGCAGGGGCACAGGAAAATAATTTTCTTGGGTGGTGAAAGCCAGGATACCTTTTTGGCTAGGCTTGTATAGGCCCTAGGGCTGATAGTCTAGTATCTACCTATGAACCTATATATATGATAACAAGATATATATATATATATATATATATATATATATATATATATATATATATATATATATATATATATATACTTATCTAAAGTACAGTGATACATAGACTCTCAACATATATCTACAGAGCACATTTACATAACGTGCACACACAACAGTAAAGGAAACATCCCTGTTATACATATTTATATAGATATGTGTGGGGATGTATGAATATCCCCACATACCCTGGAATGCAGGGGTTCTCTGCATTTGCACATCACAACAGTTGTCCAATGGAACCAGACCAGTCCGCAGCAGTACATAATCCACTCAACCACAGACCCCTGTGCCTGCGGAATGTCACCCTGTAGACAGACACAGTTGAGCAAGTGGTGTAATGTACAATGGTTGCAATGCATGCCTTGGACAGGCCACATTGTCCCTGGCCACATGTCCACCTATCAAACTGAAAACAGCCACATATAGCCATACCGGTAACTGTACACACATAGCAGGGATATTACCAGGTATCCCACTCCTAGGATACTTGATACAATAACAGTACCAGGTAGTATCACGCTGCAGGACACACATGGTGTCTAACACATGGCCACTTTGCATACTCCACAAGTACTGTGCCTGCATCCACATATACAACAGACATAACGTGGTGTGTGCTATAAGTACTGTGAGCTGTAGTGTGTAATCGTAGATCGGTAGTGGTTCTAATCTCACATCAGCCACGTGTGTGTGTGTGTGTGTGTGTGTGTGTGTGTGTGTGTGTGTGTGTATCCCCTTGCAGCACTGCAGACATGCCCACCTGGCCTATCTCTGTGCAATGTTTATTTATTTTAAGGCCCTGTGACTAGCAGCTGGCTTCTGCATTGGCCTCCTTTGCAAGGCCTGTTGTTGTCATCCACCTTAAGAGTTCTGGCTGACAGTCTAAGATTAAATAAACTCTGTGGTGCATGCAACAATACTGCAAGCTGTAGTGTGTAATTGTAGATAGGTAGAGGATGTAATCTCACATCGGCCAACATTGTGTGTGTGTATAAATATATCCACTTACAGCTCTACAGACATGCCCATATGAGTTATCTCCATGTAATGGTTATGCATTTATCAGAATGTGACTAGCTGCTGGCCTCTAAATTGCTTTCCTCCACATAAGCATAACTGATGTCCACCATCTTCTAGATTTGTATGTTCAGTAAACCCAGGTGACACGGATCGAGGGTAGCAGACCTTGTCACAAAGTATGAATACATGATTACGCTCACTGCCCCCATTGTCCCTGATGCACTGTTATACATGTATACACCTAGGGAGTCATGCACATATACTGCCTTACCTTGCTGACATCATATGTGGCACTGCATTGCCACCATATGTTAATTGTTTAACCCCTCAGACTCCTGGAACAGACACATACACAGGTGCATGACACACCTGTCATTCTGCAACACTACTGCCAGTCTAACATCATGCAACAAAGATACACAAAGTTTGATGTGTAGTCATGACACATGCCAGCATACAATACCTGTAGTGGCCCACAAGTGCCATGGCAAAACAATATTGCACTACACAAGTAGATGTAAAGTAATATAGCCACCCAGTGCATCACAGACATATTTGCATTTCCCTGCATCGATGGAACAGATGGCAGGGATGTGGCACAGGTATCATCACATGCACAGAGTGTGGTGTGGGGGTGCCAGAGGCATAGGCTGTGCTAAACAGATGACGGCATGTGTGTGAGTCAGGAAGAGGTGTGGGTTAGATGGGCCATGGAGGTGTGCCATGTGTGTCTGTTGGTGACCTGCATGTGACGGTGCTGTTTGAGTGTGTGCATGTACATAGTCAAGCCCAATGGTAGCCCTACATGTGTGTATGTTGAACAGCTATGGACTGTACATGGTAGAGTGGACAGCTCACCATCTCCAGCCCCAAACATGTGAACTTGCTCTGCCAGAAGTAGCACTGGCACCACCATGCCCAAGGTCAGATGCTGTGCTTGTACCTGACAATGACTGCAAAATGCTGGGGCTGTGTCCCCCTTGGGAATGCCAAGGACCATGTGTCCATAGCCTGTTCCATCATGGTGTAGGCAGTATACTTCCCTCTGTAATGCTGTAGGTACTGCCAGTATGGGAGTTTGACTGTGCACGGCCAAGTGGACTCCCTGCAGGTGGTGTTGCTAACCTTCATCTATATGTCCAACCAGATATTCTAGCACAGACTTTGTGCAGTCAACAACAGACACTGTCTCAGCCCACCATCTATCCACTAAAGCAGTGCACAGATCCCAGGTGTGCTCAATGTGGTGGAGGCAGTCACACATGTCAGACTGTGCTACACTCATAACCCAAAGCATCCATCTGGTATTGCATTCAAAACATGCCTGTGCTTCCATGATGGTCCAAAACATGTGGCAAGTGACCTGTAAAGTGACACCTGCAACAGGTGGTGGGTGGACAGCAGTCCCCTTATGAGCACCCCTGTCAATCTGCCAGTTTGGGACCTCACCAGCTCTCTTGCTATTTCCAGTGTCTACACCCACTTATGCCATAGTTGTCACACTGCCCTGTTCAATGTAGCTACCCTCTGACTGTCCAATATTTGTGGCCTATGGGGACTGATATGTGTGAGCATACTTACTGTGTGCAGTGACAGTGGGGGCAGAAGAGGGATGTCAACCTCTGGGACAGATTCAGCCACCGACAACCCTGCCTGTGCCTCACTATGACCACCATCATCATCATCAGCATCAGCATCCGATGACACACTGACATCAGGTTGTGAGTGGGACAGGCTCCAACCCCCCCCAGTCACCTGTGAGAAGGAAAACAACAGCAGTACATTACTACCTTAACTATTATGTATGATAATCCACACAGACTCATACAGATGAGGATCCAAAAGTGCATTACAAATCCCACACCTTCACATTTCTGCTCCTATGTGATGTACAACAAACTCACAGTAACATACACAGACAAGTCAGGCCTGTTATAACACGCACCCCAGCTATATCCAGTTAACGTTGCCAGTATCATACAACTGTAAGGTATGCAATATGACAGTGTATGTGATAGAACTAAACATAAAACCCAGTACACCTATATTGCGAATGATATGCCAGTAGTAGTAGTATCACTGCCTTGGGTATGTACCATCTCCCTGTTCTGTTTGAAGAGGCATCTTGGAGTACTTGCCCCATGTATAGCAGGCTACATAGTTGCTCATAACTATAAGTGCAAACATGTTATTGTTTGTACAATTGCACACCTGTGATTACCCACTCTATGCATTGTAGTTAACTGTTCCAGAATGGAACATACAAATATCCTACTCTGGCTAAGCACAACAGTTGTGCATAGGGTAAAATGGCAGCCCTTAACTTTCTTAGGGAATATATGATCCTTAAAACAACAGTATCGCACTTGCTAGGTACAGGACCATGGACATGGGCCACACATGACAGACCTATGAAAAGGTGAGAGAGAGGTATTGTCAGCACCACCAACTGTTGCAGCACAACAAGGTAATTTGTGCATATATCCACATGTACAGTAACTACTGTGATAATGGCTATATCGCTGACATTTTGAGTATGTGAGCACAGCTGAGCATCAAACACAACCCCACCCCAAATGCAGATAGACCTGACATCCATGTACTGGTATGTACAGCCTCCCACAATGAGTGATACAGTATTACACTGGTGAACACAGTAAGCTCCTGTCCTGTGGGCACTGTGACACCCACCTCCATGATGAATGGTGTGATGGATGCCTGGAAGCTGTTGGTTGTTTCTAGGTTTGCCAGGAATTCCGCTGTGGCCAAGAGTAGTTGTTCCATCACAGGCTCTTCACTGGTGGTGGCATGATCCCTGCCAATAGCAGGTGTCCTTTATCAGGCAGCATACATCATCTCTGCGGCCCAGTGTCAGACCTGCTCAAAGGTCCTGTCCAGTTGGCCATTCTGAATGACAGCCCACACATGGTCTACCCACAGTGCTGTCTGCTGTTCCTGATTGTGCCTACCCCTGGACAGCAAAATCTGATGGCGGTGTCTCAGTCCATCTACTATAATATTATTCTCTGCAGTTGAGTAGGGTGTGTGTCTCCTGTGGTGCATGGTTCCTGAAAGACAACAAGAGGGAAACACATAACAGGACCAGATACATGGATATACACTATGTACATATCCAGCACACCCATAATGGCCTGCACTATCCACTGCTCCCTCACACATCATATATCACAGTCTGGCAACACACTACATGTGTGGTTATCACCAAGGTAGTAACAATACTGGGGTATGTCCCTGTATGCTGTGACAGAATCTGCTGTATAGTCCTATACCCATCACTGCAGTCTACTGTGGTGAGTCCCCTATGGGCAAACTCCCACTAATATGGTATACAGCCACTGTCAGACAAATAGCAGTGTGCTGTTGCAATGACTATATCAGGACAGTCCAGCCACACCAGTGTTCCACAATGACAGACAACAATGCAAACCTGCTGTAGTATATGTTTCCTGTAGGCATCATACCTCTCATCTATACAGATATTTGCGAACTGTCAAGATGCTTGCCCAAAGTCTTGGTCATTTTCACACAAACTTGTAAATTTCTGACAAATGGTTGGCTAACCACTGATGGCTAATGTGAAGGCTGCCAGCCCAGCTAGCTGGAATTTTGTAAATAAGTCTATGTTATTTGTGAATAGCAACATGATTTGTATGCTTGTCTCACAAATGTAAGTAAACTGTATGTTATGTGCTGAGCTTCAAAAATGTAACCACAGTGCACCCTACTGGAAAAGAACAAAACTCTAATAAAATAAGTTGAATTGTTTATGATGGTGTCTATCTCAGCTTGGAGACATAATGTCTGCAACTAGAAATTTTTTCTATTGTCTGGAAATGGAAATAATTACATATTTTCAAGGTAAAAGTGTTTAACAGTTTTATGACTTCCAGTTTTAGGCAAAACTTCTAAAACATAACTATTTTAACACAGAGGTGTTATATTTTAATTTCCTGTTAGCCTGGGAACTAAATGCAGAGGTGACAAGAATGATGCAATCTGAGATAACCCAGCAGAAATGTTCGATAGTAATTTAAGAACTATCTCTCAGAGAATGAGTCTGTGCATGTTCTATTTGTCTTTGGACATAGAGACAGCTTTTCACTTGTACTCAGCATGTAGACTGCATTTATTTCACCCGGAAGAGCTTTGTATACTGTTGCAACTTATTTGTGGGACTTTGGTAAGCACCTTTTCAAATATTTGTGAAGTCATGGCTTGGCTGAGTTATTGTCTCATGTCACACAAGTGAAAGGCTGTACATAAATGGATACATGTTGTTTTTATCTGCTTTTGGATATATTTCTACTTGTGTAGCAATTGCTTTTTTATACACTTCTGCCATATATCTGTAGAGTGCAGTTTGAATTTCTTTAGCAGTGTTAACTGGTGACAGTTGATTTGTAGAATCTAGGTATTGCATTATTGGGCATTTAACTTGTACAATGACTGCTTTGTGGCATGTCCTCTATGTCAAGTACTTTTAGTTGCAGTCTTATGGATGTGAAGTATAGCTTTCTTTGTTTAGTTCTAAGTTCTATTGCTGTGAGACTGCCAATTGTTTTAACTCCTTAACCTGGCTTGTAGAATTCAAGAGTTAAAGTATAGAACTTTTGTTTAGCTATATTCTCATATCTCAGTTAGTTTGATTATTTCAACTACAAAATGGCACATATTTTACTACATGAACTACAGCAGACATTTTTATTGTCAGTTGTTTTTACACTAAGACATCATGGCTAATATTTTTTTATCATTGTTTATGTGAAAGTGTTATAGCAGAGGTAAGTTACTGAACTTTTATCTCACATTGTTACTGCTCAAATCTGTAAAGTTAATATTATATGTACTTTATTTTATTTTTTTTCTGTATTTTTCATATTTTATCTCAACTAAGTCCTCTCTAGCTGTTATCAGTAGTTGCGTATATAGTACCTCTGTTGTTTTTATTTTTTCCCTAAGCTTTTATATTCGACACACTCTCTCCCCTCCTGTTTTCCCTAGGTTTTAAAGCAATGTGTATTCCCTCAAGACTACATCTACTTTTACTGATACTGCTCCAACTCCTGGAATTACACCTGTGCTCTATTGTATAGCCAGTTTGCACTAAAAGTCTGTTCTAAGCTCAAACCACAAAATAGTCTTACCTTGTTTACTGTACAGGGTACCTGCATACCACTGAGAGCCCCCCATACTCACCTGTTTATAAACCTTGCCTCTGTCTCTCTCCATAAGTTGTGTCTGCCATCTATAAGTTAGTCACTGCCTTAGTATCAACTCTCTCTTAGTTAGCAATACTGTTTTTGTTTTTCTGTTTGTGGTTTCCTTTTAACTGTTTTATCTTACTGTAAATATCTGTGTATACCTCACTATTACATCTCTTCCTTCTCTGTCTAAACCTTCCCACCTTTTCTACTTACCTGCTGACTCTTACTGTGTGGTCCTTATTCTTTCCCTCCTGCCCTGCTGATTGTTACTTGTGGTGACTCTTCTTGGCCAAGCCTGCCCCATTCACCCTCACTATGCTTGGGCTCACTTCGCTCTCTTCCCACCCCCATTCCCACCCACCCCATATCATTTCCTTTATAACTAACCACCTAATCCCTTCCTCCCCTAACTCCACCCCTTCATGTCTGCTATAACATTCTAAACACCTTACCCTCCCCCACTTATCACTTCATAGTTTAGTCTGCTGCAAATCCTCCTTCTTTCTATATATCTCCTAGTCCCCTACAGGTTGTTTCACTTAACTTTTACTTCAACTCTCTAACATGTCCAACAACTTACTTTTCCTAGTCCCGTATCCACTCCTTACTCCATCCCAATCCTACTTCCCCACCTTAGGCCATGGATTTTGCAAACCTCTCCATTTCCTCTTGCCTCCATTACTTCTCCTTCTCATTTTTACATCTTGTACTACTCCATGACCACCTGTCCATAGAGATCCCACTAATCTCCATACTAACTGCTTCTAATCTTTGCAGTACTCTATTGCAATCTCCTCCTCTATCTTTTCCATGAACATCCCTCTGCCTAAAATCAAACTTCCTCCTCCTCACTCTCTAGCATCTAAAACCAAGACTAAGTATTTGACTTACAACCCATTTAATTTCAAACTTTATCAACTTTATGCCCTGCTTCTATCAGGAGACATACATCCAAATCCTGGGCCTATCCATCACCCACCATGCATAACTCTACCTCTCCCAACTTAATAAACTCATCCTCTCCAAACAAACATATTTCCTTTTACTCTGTGAATGCCCCATAGTATTCTAAACAAAGTTAGTGAAATCCATGCCTGGATAGCCTTCCACACCCCTAATGTCATCACCCTAACAGAGACTTGAGTAAAATCCCAAACCTCTGATAAAGACATTCTCCCCCCTGGTTATAATATACTCTGCATAGATTGCCAAAATAAAAAAGTGGTGGCATTGCCATCCTCTACTCCAGCCACCTCACCATTGCAAGTATTATGAAACCTATCCCATACTTTTCTCCTGCTGAACTACTTACAGCTAACCTTAAAATAAATGACCACACCACTGTCACAGTAGTAGCCATCTATATTGCTCCAGGAGATAACATTCCTCTGCTGAAAAATATTCTTTCATACTTTTCACAACACATCCCCAGTGAAACTATCCTCCTTGGAGATGTCAACATTAACTGGTTAGCTCTCAGTAATCCAGACTCTAATACTCATATTAATTTATATGGCTTTACACAGCTAATCTCCCAACCTACCCATACAAACAACTCTCACACATCTAGTACTCTAATTGATTGGGTACTTGTATCTAATCCTTCCAAATATCATAACCCTGAAACCATAACAAACACCCTGAGCGATCACTGCCCTATAAAAGTGCTTAGGTTCACTCCCCACTTCTCAAAACCTAAATTTATCACTTGTCATAAACTCTCTAACTTCCATCCAGAAACCTTTAATGCCCTCCTCTCTAAAGTAAACTGGAAATTCCTTACCCAACTCCCACTAGAAGAAGCAGTCCTAGCTTTCAACTCTACCTTCCTTAGCATCTTAGACTCACTTGCACCCCATTGCAAAGTCCGAATTAAGTCCACCATATCTCCGTGGCTTTCAAAAGCCACTCATACCCATATGATAACTAGAGACAAATTATGGAAAAAATGGTCATAAACTAAGCTCTCTGCAGACTTACAAAAATATAAAGAACTCAGAAATCTGACAAAAAAACGCATAAACAAAGATAAAAAGGACTTCTATAACAAACCTCCCACAGCTCTAAAATCTAACTGTAAAAAATTCTGGAACTCTATTAACCAAATATTACATCCCGATAATCTTAGCTCCCCCAATCCATGCCCAGACAAGACATCTGAAGAAACTGCCACTTTATTCAATACCTATTTTATTGATCCAATATCTAAGCTACTGAACCCTAACCCAAACTCCTCTACTATTAACATTTCCAACTTTTCTGAACCTACTCCTAATACTATCTCCTCAAATACCTTCTCCCTCAAACCTGTACCTACTAGCTACATCAAAAATCTACTCCCTAAATTAAAACCATGCTCAGCATCAGCTGACAATATTCCTTCCACTTTTCTTCTACTAGCAGCTGACTCTCTTGCTCTCCCTGTATCTATCCTAATTAATCACTCTATCTCTAAATCTAAAGTCCCTTCCATCTGGAAACAATGCTACACACTACCTATACACAAAGGAGGTAACTCCTCTGATATTTCCAACTTTAGACCTATCACTATCCTCTCCCCTCTCTTTAAAGTACTAGAAAAATGTATTCATAAACAAGTTATGCAGTATCTAATACAGGAAAATCTGCGTACACCCTCTCAACATGGCTTCAGACCCAAACATAGCACCACTACAGCTCTATTATCCTTCCTCAACACAGTCTCTATAGCCATGGATGAAAATAAACTTATTTCCTGCCTATTCTTGGACCTCTCAAAAGCTTTCAACACTGTCTCACACTCTCTTCTGCTGCATAAACTACATAACCTCAACTTCTCCTCTGATACTGTTGCATGGTTCTCTAGCTACCTCACTGATAGATCTCAATCAGTGAGATGGCACTCTGCACTCTCCCCTCCTCTCTCTGTCAAAATGGGTGTATCTCAAGGGTCTATCCTAGGACCTTTATTTTTTAATATATTTACTAATCAACTCTATGCCTCCTGTCCTCAGTCGTCTTTAGTGCAATACGCATATGACTCTACAGTCTTCACCACAGCCAACTCTCCCCTCTAAGCTCTGCTCAGCTACTCAGGCATCTTTTAACTTAGTTGAAACATGGCTCTCCAACAACCAGCTTATCCTTAACCCTAAAAAAACAAGGCTGTTACTCTTCCTACCTAAAAAGTTCATAAATATTAAACCATCCTTCTCCATACAGTCCCTTAATAACACTACCATTCAGGTAGAATCCAGTACTAAGCTCTTTGGCATAACCATCAGCGATCAGCTTGCATGCTAATAACTATCAAAAAGACACATTCAAAACTAGGGCTCCTTTACTGTAAGAAGAAATTCCTTACCTCTGAAGCCAAGTTTACTCTCTCTCTTACCTATCTTCTACCCAGTCTAATGTACAATTCTCAAATTCTCACAAATTGTAACTCAGCACTCCTGACCAAACTTGAATCTACCTACAACAAGGTAGCTAGATTTGCTGCCCAACAAACCTACAAATCCCATCACTATCTCTCTCTCTAAAAACACCTAAACTGGCTTGAATTATCCCAACGGTTTCTTCTCTCTCAGCTCCAGATCATCCATTCTATCCTTTACTAGCCTTCCTACTGCCCAGCACTATCCCCTCTCATCTCACATTATTCTCCCTCTAGACCTCTCTGAAACTCTAACCAAGACCGACTACAAATCTACAAACCCAAGTCTAAATTTGGACGCAACATGTACAGCTATCACCCCACTATTGCCTGGAATAGGCTCCCACTAGAAATCAGGACCCTTACACATCCTAAACAATTTAAGACAGACACCAAAGAGCACTTTAAAAGTCACTGGTCCTGCCACAGCACTATCCCTCCTTAACATCCCCTACTTCTCATACCTTAATCTACTTTCTGCCCTTAACTCACTCTTCTCACTAGCTCTCTCTAATCTTCCTTGACTACTCTTTCTTCTGTCTTCTAAAATCTATTAAGCAAATTGCCTCAGAGAAACATTCTATTGTAATAGTCTTGTCTTCATGCAACTACATCATGATAAAACTTTTTTCTTTAACCACTTATCCCAAAAAACTATACTCATCTTAATGACTTGTTTCTTTTTATGCATCTTGAAATAGTTATGCTATATTCCTGATTACTGACATTGTATAACATTGTATTGCTACTTAATGCCTTGTAATTATCCTGTAACATTGCATTATTTAATGCTAATTTATGATGCAAATTGTATAATATGTTGGAGCTTTTCTCCCCAGGACTCTGCTGAAAAAGGGCTCTTCTGCTCAGTTGGACAATCCCAGTTAACAGATGTAAAATAAAATAAAAATAAATAAAATAGAAACATCCATTCAGCACTTGCACTTGCCTGGCTCTGTAAGTAAGATTTAGGAATAATATTTCTCTTAGAGACAGAGATCAATATTTAAGACAAAACAATTATTTTGAATAATGTCTTACATACCAAGGTGTCCTTTGTGAAAAGGAATTGTAATACTAACAAACTGGTTTACTTAGCAAAATGTGACAGCTGCTCAGGATACTAAATTGGGAAGACAGAGAGAGCTTTGAAATCAAGGATGTATGAGCATATTTATGAGACCAGGAAGAATAAAGAAGTTAATGCACTGTACAGACATTCAGTAACATGCAATAATTTTGTTAAGTTTAGTCTTGGTATACTGGAAAGAGTGCAGATTCACCCTAGGAGCGGTGACTGACAAAGACATTTATTAAAGACAGAACTTGTCTGGCAGTTGCAATTAAATGCATCATCCCTCCCGGTTTGAATGACCAAGTATCTCTCAAACCCATACTGTGTGAAAAAGCAGAATTATTAACATGAATTTTAAAAGAATTTAACATGCTTTTAATATGTTTTTATTGTGGTAGACCACTAAATTTTGGAAAATTGTTCCTGCATGTTTATGTGAGTTGTTTTAAGTGTATTGTGGACCTTTAACACAGAGAACTACTTAATTAGTAGTATTACATCATTGATTAATTAATTTCATTTACCTTACAAATATGATGGTAGATGAGAGTACATTTTATCAGAAGAAGTCTCCATGAGAGATGAATGGGCTTATGTGTTGTCTTTTACTCTATTAAAATTAGTGGTATCTTATTCACATCAAATCCAGTCAGTCTGTTTATAAATTACTGGTTTGGTGAAGCTTTGGCCATTTTTCATTAATACATTGTGGAACTGCTAGGCAGGAGACAGGGGCACAAATTGTACTATGTTGACATGATGAAACTTTACCATGATAGAGAGGCCCTTAGGCTGAGTATCTGCAGTGGATTGCAGGAGGAGTCTGAGGGAGATCTGGTGACTGATCTCCTCATTGAGGCTTGGACTGACACCTCAGTGGAATGGGTAGCAATGTCCCAGCAGCTATCCTCTACCCAGGTTCGAGAAATCCGAGCAGTGTTACAGGAGTTTGGGGGCAAGTTCAATGGGAAACCAGGGTGTACCCACCTGGTGCAACACCATGTGGATACAGGACCACAAAGTCCTTTTAAGCAGGCCCTTTATAGGATGCCTGAGAGAGTCAAACAGACTCTGAGGGAGGAGATACAGGAAATGTTAGAACTAGGGATAATTCAGGAGTCCAGCAGTCCCTGGGCCTCCCCGGTGGTGCTGGTACCAAAGACAGGTGGCAGCACCAGGTTCTGTGTAGACTACAGGAAATTAAATAGTCACACAGAGTCAGATGTTTGCCCCATGCCTAGGACAGATGAAGCCATAGAGCAGCTGGGTTGGGCTAAGTATCTTACCACCATTGATCTTACTAAGAGTTACTGGCACATGCCCTTGACTCCTTTTGGCTTGCATGAGTTCATGAAGATACCCTTTGGGATGAAAAATGCCCCATTGACTTTCCAGAGGCTGGTAGATCATATCCGATCAGGAGCAGGAGATTTTGCTCTTGCTTACCTAGATGATATTGACATTTACAGCCATTCCTGGCAAGACCACCTTCAGGATTTCAGGGAGGTGCTGGGCAGCCTACAGAGGGCAGGGTTGACCATTAAGCCCAGCAAATGTCAGGTGGTTATGGCAGAGGTCTCCTACCTAGGACATAGAGTGGGGAGTGGTAGGATCAGGCCAGGACCAGACAAAGTGGGAGTCATTCAGGCATGGCCTGCACCTGTTACCACAAAGCAGGTGAGGGCATTTTTAGGGACATCAGGGTACTACAGAAAGTTTGTCCCCAATTTATAGTACCATAGCTGCTCCCCTCACAGACCTGACAAGCAAAATAAGGCCAGATAAGGAAGTTTGCATCCTAGCATGTGAGCAGGCATTCCAGAAGCTTAAAGGACCTTTAGGAGGACCCCCTGTGTTAAGCAGTCCAGATTACAGCAACAAAATTGTTGTGCAGGTGGGTGCTTCAAACCATGGGGTGGGGGCTGTGCTTAGCCAGATTTCTTCAGAGAGAGAGAAGAGCACCCAGTGGTTTATCTCAGTCGTAGGCTCCAACCCAGGGAGGAATGTTATGCAGCTGTAGAAAAGGAATAACTTGCCATACTGTGGGCACTGCAGAAACTTCAGCCTTATCTGTATGGAAGGAAATTTAGTGTAGTTACAGACCACAATCCCTTAACATGACAAGTTACTAAGGTGGAGCCTAGGATTGCAAGCATATGATATGACAGTGCACCACTGCAGTGGGGTTAGCAATGCTAACACAGATAGGCTCTCAAGACAGTGAATGGGGTAAGGTATTCCCAGATAGGCTCAACCCTCTCAAGCAACGTTTTTCAAGGGTCACTTGAAAAACTAGCTTGAGTTCTCATGTGGGGGGGGGGGGATTGAGTAGGCTGCCAGCCTAGCTAGCTGAAATTTTGTAAATAATTATATGTTATTTGTGAAAAGTAATATGATTTGTATGCTTGTCTCACAAATGTAAGTAAACTGTATGTTATGTGCTTAGCTTCAAAAATGTAACCACAGTGCACCCTACTGGAAAAGAGCAAAACTCTAAGAAAATAAGTTGAATTGTTTATGATGGTGTTTATCTCACCTTAGAGACAGAATGTCTGCACATAGAAATTATTTCTATTTTATGGAAACAGAAATAATTACATGTTTCCAAGGTAAACATTTTTAACAGTTTTATGACTTCCAGTTTTAGGCAAAACTTCTAAAAGATAAGCATTTTAACACAGAGGTGTTATATTTTAAGTTCCTGTTATCCTGTGAACTAAAGGCAGAGGTGACAAGAATTATGTAATCTGAGATAATCCATCAGAAATGTTTGATAGTAATTTAAGAACTATCTCTCAGAGAGTGAGTCTGTGCATTTTGTATTTGTCTTTGGGCCTAGAAACATCCATTCAGCACTTGCATTTGTCTGGCTGTATACGTAATATTTAGGTATAGTATTTCTCTTAGAGATAGATAGAAATACAGTAAAGAGTAGTTTAGATGTTTTCTGTATTTATGTGACACTGTCCTGCAATGTTGTTTTAAAGTATTTCTTATGATTCTGAACTCTGTTGTCACTGTGTTGAGTTGCTAAATATTGTCTTGTGCTTGTATTATTTATTATTAAATATATCTGAAACTTTTAATTGTGGCTGGTTTGTTTAGAGATATTTAAGCTCTCAGAGTACTTGCATATGTATTTGGTGATGCTGTACAGGTCACTCAAATAGCCTTAAAGTCTTGGACGCACTTACCATTTGGATAACAGTAACATTACACTGTAGAATTAGTCACCCTTTAGGAAGTGCCTTATAGTAGCTGATAAGTAAGGGTGGTTGGTGGCAACTAGTACTACCTCATAGTCTGGGCAGAAGGGGCATAGCTAGTGAACCTATGCCAGCCTTCCCCAGGTGTGTCTGTGTATTTGTATATAAATCATATCTCAAAGTGTGTATGTGTATCAGCTACTTGGGCAGGGACACAAAGCACTGGTTGGACAGAGAGAGTCCAAGAGGTTTTGGCTTGACCACTCGGCTGAGATCCTAACCCTATAGCTGTGCCAGTGAGGAGTCTTACTGGGCATCTGGAGAGAGAGGGAGAAACCAGCCCCAGATTGATTGTGATCTCTGTGTGCTCTTAAGGGAAATTGTACTTTACTGTGTATTTACTTGTCATACTCCCAATGTGCATGTCTCTCACTGGTGTTAGTGGTGAGGATTGAGGCTCCTTGATTACTGGGCCAGTGCAGGGGTGTCACAGCTGATGTCAGAAAATAAAGACAGATATCTGAGTGTCAAACAATCATACCCTTCAGAACACAGTTATGCTACAGCAATGTCAGTGTAGTCTATTCACGTTCATACTTTGTACAAGCAATGCATAAAAACTGTCACTGTGTTTGGGCCTTTGTCCCCCCATTAATTATGTCTTTATCCTGAGTTCTTGCTGTAGGAGGTTGACGGGTATGTTAGGCATAGCTCACAACCAAGCAGGGACATATGTCAACAGAAACAGGGACTTAGCCAGAGTACATCAGGGACATTCAGGGACAGTTTTACAATCTTAGAACTAATTATGTGAGACATGGACAGAATGAGAGGAGGTGATTTACAGTACATCATTTGACATTACAGGGGTGTACAACCTCCCTTATTGTCACTATGTACTACAAGTAATCCACTAGCTTTCCTACAACATCTGACCATTGTAGGTGAGATTGACAGGGAGAGAGCTGAGATGTGATTGACATCAGGGACAGTTGAGGGACATGCATATAGGTGTAGAACAGCAGAATATCAATGACATGTCATTACCATAGATCTAAGACAGGCTTACTGCTGTAATCCTTATTCTCCATACTTCAATCCTCCCATCTGCATCCTGTTATATTGAGAAATCTATTGCATACCTAGTGGAGTGCAGTACTCCTTTGTTGAACTTTGCTTCCAGTAATCTTTTAATAGTACACTGTGTGTGTGTTAAGTCTCATATCTTTGTAGGGGCAAACTGTTAAACATGTCCCCAACTCTGGGCATTTGCCCCCCCCCCCCCCAGTAAGTATGGTTGTGTCCGGATCCCTTGTTCTAGGGGGTGGGAGGTATGGTAGGTTTTTTGCTACCTTTTATATACAGCTATGTATGCTACATACAAGGAGTGTGAACACTTTGGTGGACAGCAAGCTGTACGTGTGACTATGTCAGCTGTGTTGGGCCTGTCATTACGGCAGAACCAGGGCAAGGGTATTCTATACTGTGCAATCAGGGCATGTGCTTAAGGTACGTCTGTTATGCAACAGTGAAACTAACAGAGTAGTTGGCAAAATATAGTTAGGCTATGTGGCTATGTGCATTGTGTCTCTGCCTGCAGGCCTTTGTCTTACAAAACTGGGTAGCAGTTAATTAAGTAGCAGTAACCTGAGAGGAGTAAGATTGCATGACTCAGTCATTACTTGCTGTTGTCACAATAATGTAATCGAAGTGCGACACAACACTGGATTCAAACCCAGGACTGTGCATTGCAAAATGCACTCCTGCACTACTGAGACACTGCAACAACATCTGTATTTGCAAGATATATGTGCACATATACAGACTGCGATAAACATTTCTACATCCATGACTATGTGCTTAACTTTATATGGTTGTATTTCTGTACCAGGGTCCCGGTTGTACATGAACTTCGCAATTGCTGCCTTAGCAGGTGTCTTTTCACAAGTTGCAGATAAAAGGGCACATATACCTGCTATCACTTACATCATAGGCCTTACTTACATCTTTTAGTATGTCTTCATTATTATTTATGATTGCACCAGAGTCCAGGGTACAGTCCCAGTTTTCACATTAGTTTTTTATTTCAGTTACATGCATAATGGCTATAAGTAGCAAGGAGAATGTTTTGCTGGAAACAGCCAGTTAACTTAAAGCCTGTGTAGCATGCTGAGGTAATGCAGTGTGCTATAGTTGAGAAGGGCCTGGGTTCGACACTTGGCAGTTTCTACATGTAAGTAACACTGTGATAAACACATATAGACATTAAAGCTAATTTAAGCTGAACTAAACAAAGTGGTGTGACTGCTTAATATAATTAATGTAATAATATAATATAATTAATTAAATATAATTAATATAGGGTGCTGCACCACTTCATGCAAATCCTTGCAAACCCACTCTAAAGAAATACAAAAAAAGAAAAAGGGGTGATAGGAAAGTGGTGAAATGGGAGCAAGCATAGAGAAAAACAATATGAAAGGTAGGTAGGGATGTGCAGAATAGGTGTAGGAAAGTACCATAGCTATCTAGTTCTTGTACAGCAACAGCTGTGCATTTTGACAGGTTTTGTAAATGAATCTGGACTCTCAAACCCAAGAGAGAAAGGGGTGAGGACAACATAAATGTGTTGTCAAGCCAATTGGACCAAATTGGCTGTGTCCAGTGGACATGTGTGAGAAATGGAGAGCTATGTATGGGGTGATATTTTTTTGTGGGACAGGTGCCCATTTTTTGTTTTTTTAAGGAGAGAGTAGAATGTAGGGGAAGGAACTTAGGTATGCATGGGGAGCAGACAGGGGTGGTATGTGACACATGAGGGTGTAATCACCTTGGATGGGAGGGTGTTTTGGAAAGAGAAGTCAAATGTGTCTTCAGACGGCAGCAGCCTTCACTGCCCTGATGGTGGCTATACTGGAGGCTGGTCATCAGGGCCAGCCTCTTCACCAGGTTGGTCAGTGTGCCCTTAATCTGCTGCAGGTGATGTTCATAGGTTCGATGAATGATTATGCGCACCATGACTGACAGTTCCTTTTTGGTGACTGCAGCCCCTCTGCTACTGCTCCCAGGCAGAGGTTGGTCCCCATTATCTGTGATGGCTCCACCCAACATTGCAGGTGGTGCAGGGGCAGTGATGGGGTAGCCAGGGGGCAGCCAGGGTCCCAGATGTGCTAGGACCTGGTGCCACAGCCAGTTGAGGCAAGGTAGGCAGATTACTGGGAACTGGCCTATGCTGATGTGCTCTGGTGATGGAGGTATGGCAATAAGTATAGGTTAGTTTTGAGCAAAATATAGTAATAACAGCATGCCAGAACAGTGGAAATAACCCAATTACATATCAATGCATATTATGTGAAATACAAAAATCACTGACAGTACAGTCAGTATATTCACAGCATGCTAGTAAAAGTTACAGCATAAGGCCAACAAAATAGGTAATTCAACAAGATATGTTAATATGCAACCATTATTATGCATATCACTACAATAATAATACACATGCTCCAAAATACAGTTAATTTAACAACATGTTAATAGTAAACCATAAACAATGGATAACAATAATAAATAAATGAAGAAAAGGGGTGGGGATAGAGAGAAAAACAGCCCATCAGTACCATTATAGGTTATTTACTTGACTACAATACTATGTACTCTATGGGTCTGTCCTTTCTTTATGTGCACAAGTCCCCTATAGCTGCTGTAGCATGTACATACCTCTCAAGCTATTTGCATGGGACAGTATGGGCTAAGCAGTAACAACTCTAGGTGCACAACTACACAGAACACTTTCACATCAGGTGGACTTATATGACTACCAAGATGTACTGTGGGCTGATATAGTGATACTTTTTAATTTAGGCACCCATTCCAATGGTAATCCTGTGACAGACAGATTATGCACTACTAATTATATTACGTGACAAACTGACACTTGAGATACGTGCATGTACAGTACAGAAACTAAACAACTATCATGCCTTGCTTGGCAGGCATGGGGATAGAACCTAATAGCATTGACTGCACAGGACATCTGAATGGAATGTATTAATTGTCTTCAGCAACTTTGAACAGACACTCCAGGCGTACAGCCATACCAAGATTACACATTTTATTTATTTCATTTTATTTTATTATTATTATATGTATTTCTTTATGTTATGCAGTGCTTTCAAATTCATGCTAATGATTTTAAAAGTCTGTGAAATGTAAACACACAATTATTTACTCATAATATGGGCTACCTCACTCATTTACCTGTAGTCCTGTGGAGAGAGAATCTGAAAATGTTACATGACTGATACTATAATATTTAGTGCTACCTAGCACTGGATTTGAATCCTGGTCTGTGTGTGGCAAAAGTTACTACAGGCAGAGCATGATATTTGCCTAGAGCTCACCTGGAACCAGTATATGACCTGGTAGCTGTATTACAGTTTTATACTAGACTGCAGTGACAGTAGAACACACATGCATGACATACAAGTATGACATTAGTATATAGAATGCAGGTGTACACAATTTATTGTCATTTGGCTTGAAATATCTGTGAAGTCAAAAAATAATATCAGATCATGGAGTGGGCTACCTCACCCATATCCCCTGCTTACCTGCTGTTTTGGATGACATATCATTATGTGAACAATATTGGCCTAGAAACAGCCTTGAATGGTACTGTATGTGTTAAATAAGACATATGGCAGCCATTACATTTGCATTGTACAGCTATTACACTCCTATACTTGACTTCAGCACCTTACCTTACAGCCTGAATCCATACAGTTGTGCAGCAATGGTTAAAACAAGATAATTCTGATGTACACAATTTACCTTGGTGTTATTGATAATGATTCATGCGTTATTGCAGAAGAGTTTGCATTATTCATTTCTTGAAACACAGTTCTAATTCCACACTTATTGCACTACAGACTTTATTGTATATACTTTAATGCAGTGTCTGGTACTGTTTTGAGTTTTTATTGGACAACAGTTGTCTTTATTCAGGTTTTGAAATACACCTCTACTTCCACAGTTATTGCACTACAGACTTTATTGTATATACTTTAATGCAGGTAATGGTATTCTTTCATGTTTTTATTACACTACAGTTGACATTATTCATTTAATGCACTGCATCTCTAAATCCACATTCAATGCAATACAATCTTTACTGCACATACTTTACTGCAGTTGATGCTTTACTCTTTCTTGCGTATTTCACTACAGTTACCATAATACATCCATACTCACCACACTCACGGTGCAACCTGGCCAAGTGCCCGGCATGCACCTCGGGGTTGCAAGCCCTTTCCTCTGCAGTTGTTAGGAGAGAAGCACACCATTATTCATAACAGTTTAGCAGACATTCAGATTAGATATTGGTGGTACAGAGGTAAAAGTGCTTGCATACATGTGGGGCATCCCCTGCCTAGAATTCTTGGACCTAGTTGTCCAAGAGATCTGCCTTACATCTCTTCAGGTTATCATGGTGGTGACAACACTGGTCACCTGTGCGGGGGATACCAGTTGCAATGTTGAGTTCCCTTGTCAGTCGGTACCAGGCCTCCACCTTGCACTCTGAGCCCTGGTAACTTCCCTGCAGAAGCTGGTCTTCATCTTTTTTTTTACAAGGAGTCTGATCATGACCCAGGACTCCAGGATGCCCCAATGCTGCACCCAAAAGTGTGAACCTTCACTAATGCCTGCCATAGTATCCTTCAGAGACAGAACTCCAATGGATTATGCTGTATTCCCACCTAATGTGCTTAATATAGCCTGTTTTCCTGCCCTTACATGGTATTGGGCAACATTTAAAAATGTGTTGCATCACTTAGCTGCTTGCAAACCAGCACAGCTGAGCTGAGCAGTGAGAAAACCCAAATACCCGTATGCTTAGCAGTGCTCAGCAGTGCACAAACCAGCCAAGCAGAGCGGAGCAATGTATAAACATTTTCAGCTGTTATAGTGTTTATGTGATGCTTAGCAGGGCTTAGCAGGTCTTAGCAGATCTTAGTGGAGTGCAACAAGCCAGAAAATTAAAATAATTGCCATAATTTTCTTTTGTAAATAAACGCTTACTTTCCTTTCTATGTATTCAAACCCTACACCTACTTCTCATGAGGCAGTACCTCTACCCATTTAGCTACAAGGATATGTGAAGTTCTGCTCTACCTTTACATATACCTCTGAGCTACCTATAAGCACTGCTGAGCACTGTGTCGTGCTGTGCAAACCAGCTCAGCTATGCTTAAACATGAAATTTAAATAAATAAATAATTGCATCCAGTTTCTATTTTTAGATGTCTGGCAGATGTCTTGGCACCACTTAGCATTGTTATGCTCTGCACTGTGAAAACATCCTTTTAAAAAAAAAAAGAAAAAAAATCTTGCAACAAGAAAATAAACATTTACATGATACACTTGGACAGTGCAGGGAGGATTACTCATCTGTGGACTCAGTTCACACTACACTCCCTACAATGATTTCATAACCATGTTCCACGGCTCTCTCTTGGCAATGCTCCATGATTAAAATGCATGGTGCGCTGCCGAGAGGGAACCATGTAGATGGACACAGTAACATTTTGTGTAGGCTCTACACTGTGGCTACACAAATTTTATTAAATCCTGGGGATTGTCTTTGCCACAATAACCCAGGCTGCGGCTTATCTAGTTAACAAAGTATAAATGAAATAAAATGAAATAAATAAAAATGCATTACCACCTTGTCCCTGTACTGCCATCAACAAGGTTCAGCTAAAAACAGTATAAGGAAATTCATATATGACACCCGTGCACTGGCCCAGCAATCAAGGAGCCTCAATCCTCACCACTAACACCAGTAAGGGGCATCCATATAAGGAAAGGATAATAAATACACACACAGTAAAGTACAATTTCCCTTAAGAGCACACAGAGATCACAGTCAGTCTGGGGCTAGTTTCTCCCTTTCTCTCCAGGTCCCCAGTAAGACTCCCCACTGGCACAGCTATAACCAGATCTCAGTCTAGTGGGCTAGCTAAAACCTCCAGCACCCTCTCTGTCCAACCAGTGCTTCATGTCCATGCTCAAGTAGCTGACACACACACCCACACACACACTTTGAGATAAGAGTTATATACAACCACATAGACACTCCTGGGGGAAGGCTGACACAGGTTCTCCAGATGTGCCCCTTTTCTTCCCATTCTAAAAGGTAGTATCAGCTACCACCACCCACTAATATTTATCAGCTACTCAAAGACTCTTAAAAGGGTGTCCAATTATTACTGTGTAATATTATTATCCAAATGGTAAGTGTGACTGAACAGTCAAGGCTTATTAGAGTGACTTGGTACAGTATCACTATATACATGCAACGTACTCTAGAGCTTAAATTAACTCTACATAAAACAGCCACAGTTGAAAGGTTTAAATATATTTAATAATTAAATAATAAAAACACAAGACAATACTTCTTAATACACAGTGCTAGTCAAGAGTTCAGAGATCATAGAGAAATACTTAAAATAATACCGTAGAAAAGTTCTGACATCAACACAGAAAAACACTTAGTCTAATCTTCCTAATTCCAAGCTATTTCTAAGAGAAAACACAGTTCTAAATAACTTACTTATAGAAACAGGCAATGTTGGTGATGGATGTTCTCAAGACAAAATGCGCTGAACTCTCTGATTCTCTCTCTTTAAATTGATAACACAGAGCTGCTTCACATGACATTATTCTTCACACTTGTCTGGTGCTCCCAGGCTAACAGAAACTACATTTACATTATTTACACCTGGTCAGAAACCAGAGCAATAAAGGACTTTTATACATGCAAATTCTAGCCATTAACTCTGGTCTTAAAACAATAGGCAGGATACCTCCCTCTAAACATATCGGCTCTAAATTTTGGCATCAAAGACAGTCATAAAATTCTTGACTTAGCTTTCTTACAGCAGAGTGCACTGTTGTTACATTTTTGCAGTTCAATATGCAATGCAGTCTTTTCACATTTAAAAGAACAAGCCTCTGGGTTACATTAATGTTTACAAATGACAGAATTATCCACAAACTTCTATCTGGCTAGGCTGGCAGCCTTCACCTGTCTTCACAGTATAATTTTACAAAGGGTTTAAAATATAACTGTGAAGGGTCTATTTTGAAAGATAACAGAGAAATATATTACAGGATTAGTAGACATCACATGCCATTTTGAGAAAGTTGAGGGAGAGAAGTGTAATAATACATTTTAATAAATGACTAAAATAAAAAATAAAACAGTTGTGGAGTTATTCTGAGTTAGAGTGCACAGTCCTGATGACAAAAATAATATACTAAGTAGGCATATTTTCCATGTCAAAAGGATTAGAAAAACAGTTACTGAAAAGAAAAAATATATATATATCATAGGCAAGAAAATAATCACTTTACCACAGCAAATATACAACATATTTTAAAGAAAAGCTATCCAATATGCTTGAAACATGGACATGATAGGTAAGCAAGGACTAAGCTAGCTGCCCCTGTGGACCATTTTAAGCCTAGCCAATTTTGTTTGAGAAACAAACACTGTATCTCCTATCTGTGAGATTAACTCTGTAACCATTATGACAAAACCCAACCACTTTGAAGAAGACTAAATTTTAATGACTATACAGGGACACAGGTGGACAGTGGTCTCACCTTCGATAACCACATCGCCACAGCAGTCAGGAAATCTTTCTATGTGGCACACCTCAGCACTAAGGGCCTTTCATCCAGAAAAAAGGAGGACATTGTCCTACTGTACTCATCCCTCATTAGACCCATTATAGAATACAACGCCCCATTTGGTATGTACCTGTCAAGACACCTGCAACAATTGGAAAGGCTGCATAAATACCTCACTAAAAGAATCACAAGCCTAAAGCAGATGCCATATGCTGACTGCCTTAAAAAACTCCAGCTATACTCTGTTGCATATCGTCTACTCAGAGGTGATATCTGCTTAACATACAAGACCATGTCAAACCCAGAGCTGTTGGACATGCTACACTTAAAGAAATCCCAATCCCTCAGAGCCACATGCTCTAGGGATCTAAACTTTGTCATCACAATAAACAAAACATGCTAGAGGGACAGGTTCCTGACCCAGAGACTCCCCAGACTCTGGAAGAGACTGCCCATACATGTCAAGCAGAGCGCCTCTTTGGCCCTCTTCAAAAGGAACCTTGACGATTGGATGGGAGAAAGGAAATTCACCCTGGGGATCACGTCAGTTTCCCTGCTAGACAGGGGTCCAGGAAGTAAATAGTGTGGGAAGAAATAGCCAGGGAATTGTTATGGCTAGGCTTGTATAGGCCCTAAGGCTGATAGCCTAGTACCAACCTATGAACCTATGAACCTATAGTAAGTTTTAGTTAAAAAAATAAATTCAGACTTCAAATAAAAAAAAAAAAAAAATATATATATATATATATATATATATATATATATTCCTGTGCATTCATTCATTAACTTGGTCATTAATTCATTCATTCATTTTCTGATTATCCCCTTAATCCAGTTTATGACTGTATGAGATATGGAGCTTATTCTTGGTCTCAATTCATTGATGGTAGAGGAATATAAAAAAAGAAAAAAAAAAATAGAAAACAAGAGAACATTTAGTCACCACTAAAATTTAATATGAACACTGATAAAAACAGATTCTGTCTGCTATAGAAATCATGACATAAGTCCTCTGTATCAAGCTAATGCAATTAAAACAACTAATATAAATGAAAGGATATGACTGGTGTGACCTGCATTGCATAGCACTTAAGAAATCATAATATAAGCTTCTCGCTTAGTAATATAGCTTTATGTAGAAAGTATAGGAGGGTGAGTCTGTGCTGCTTATATACAATAGAATGTCTGAAAACTAGATGTGTGTTTCAGTGTACACCAGTAGTTCAAAGTGAGAAAACTACAACATATTGTATCTGTATGACAATAAAGTAAGATGAGCAGCATTACTGGAGCCAACGAAGTTCATGAATGCTTTGCATTATAATTATAAAGAGAGAAAACATAGTAGGAAAAGAAAATATGGCCATCCCTGGGATTCAGAATGGGCTGTTGCCAGTTGTAAGCCACAACATGGGGCCATTTTCCCACTAATGATATCCCTTTCTGATTCAGAGATATACTATCTGCTCTGATTCTGTATAGTCTGTAGAATCACCGAAGCAGGATGTCTCTTTGGCTGAGCTACATGCTAATGTGGCATTCCAGTGGAGCAAACCAACCATGTTCATTTTTATTTATTTGCTTTTTTATGAACTGCTGCTAGGAAAGCCTCATTAACTGTACATTGGGGATGGAGTTTAATTTCATCTATTTATCCTTAAGGAGAAGAGTATTACTCTTACAATCCATTGTGGTTTTTGTTGTTTAAGAGCAGATAAGAGAAGAGCCAAGAAAATGTATTTGCTCTCAGTGCCAGATTGGGGAATGGCCATTTTTTTTTTTGCTCCTCGTCTTAGAGTTGAGGGGCATCAGGTTTGGGAATGGCATCAGACACTTTGTGAGCAAACTATAGCTCTGATTTGGGTGGTACCTGTGCCAAAGTGATGTATAGGCTACCAGAGTTATACACACACACACACACACACACACACATATATATATATATATATATATATATATATATATATATATATATATATATATATAAATATATGGGTCACCTTCATTTCGTCGACAGTTCATTTCACTGGCAACCAAGTCAGCAGGCCCAATTCTCTGAAACTTCATTTCACTGACACTCATTTCGTCGACAATTATATATGGCCTATTCCCCAGTGTAGAGCAAACCCGGAGTTAGAATATATAGTAAGGGGGGTGTGGGGGCACAGCCCCCCACATATCATAAACGTTTTACAGTATACATATGCATTCTTACAAGTGCAATGAATTATTACCAAAAAAAAATTATAGAACCCCAGTATGTGGGGGGCTTTGCCCCCCACACCCCCCTTACTATATATTCTAACTCCAGGGTCGCTTTACAGTGGGGAATAGGGCATATATCATTGTCGACGAAATGAGTGTCAGTGAAATGAAGTGTCAGTGAAATGAAGTTTTAGTGAATTGGGCCTGCTGAGTTGAGTGTCAGTGAAATGAACTGCCGACGAAATGAAGATGATCCATATCTATATATATATATATATATATATATATATATATATATATATATATATATATATATATATATATATAAAACATGTACAACTTTGAAGATGATCAAGCAGGTATTAGGGAATGAATGAATAATTTTTTCATAGTCTATGCAAGTACTTCATCATACGTTTAACATGTAACCCTACATCTTCCATGCATTCAATAGATGAACTTGCAGCTCACTGAATACATTTCTGTGAGTTGCAACATGTCATTTGCAGTTTATCAAAAATCACAGTTGGTGCTTGGAATATTTCATATTAGTACACTGTCAATGAAACACTTTGGGTTTACTTTTTACACTTCTCTGTGGTTGTGTGACTATGGAGTTATTCTATTAAGTAAGGCTGGGGGGAAGGGGATAAGCCCCAGTCAAGGGAGTGCAGGGGGCTTGCCACATGCAAAAAATGCTTTTCATTGTTTTGTTTATTTTTTTTATTCAGTTGAGGCTTTGACCAGTTTGTTTTGTTTGGTTGTATGCTTGGTTGTAAGACACTAAATGATTTATAGTAGATCTTATTTTGAAGTAATGCACCATGCAGCAGCAAAATGTCGAAAGCAGAGGGAAACTTCCTGTAGACTGGTAGTCTGCTTTCACTGGACCAACAAGCCTTCTTTTTCTTTACATTACTTAAAA
The DNA here is from genome assembly GCF_019279795.1 of Protopterus annectens. Taxonomy (NCBI): domain Eukaryota; kingdom Metazoa; phylum Chordata; order Ceratodontiformes; family Protopteridae; genus Protopterus; species Protopterus annectens. The sequence continues at coordinate 546,513,778 of NC_056742.1, read as the reverse complement.
CTCTTCATGGTGTAAGTGGAAATTTCACTTTTATTTTTGATTTTATTTGTAGCTTTAACGCTGTTTTTTGCCCTATGATCTTTCAACTGAGTAAATTTCCAACTGGTGTTTTAGTTAGAATATTAAGGCATGTGCCTACACATGTGAAAATGACCACCTTTCCCTAAAATTATGATGTTTTTTTTTTAAAAAAAAAATAGTATGTTAATCTCATGAGCTTGGTAAAGTGACTGTAAAACAGATTCAAGAAATCTGCAGTCAGCATTATAAGTGTTTGCTCCAGGCATTCCACAATGCCATCTGCTTGGAGGAACACATCTTGCATGGCTACCTAGAATTAAAAGAGGAGTCAAACATTAAGAAAAATTCAAACAGGAGTCAAGTATTAAAAATTATTTTGAAAAACAAAAACTGTACATTTTCCTACTTCATTTTGCTGCTTGTGTTTAGAAGTTCAGTTGCATTTAGTTTGCCATATTTATTACTGCTTGTTGGTAGCCTCATTAAATTGATGACAGTATTTTACTGAATTGTTGCTTTATTTGTGCTGTGTGTTACTGTTGTGATTATGAGCTACTGTTTTAAAGCAATAACTATATTTCATTGCTATCTACTACAATTTATTGCTGTTTAACTGCATTTTACTGCATTCTTTTGCTGTTTAACTGTATTCTTTCATGCTGTGAGTTCTGTTCTTTTGACTATAAGTGATTAATGCTTCATTGTGTTTTTTGTTTACTGTGTTTTAACCTTAAAATTGAGTAGCATAGTCTAGATACAGGTCTACTACATCCAGAGCTTCACCTGCATGTTTTAACCCTTTTTGAGGTATTCCAGCTACAAATTTTCCCTTAGTTGCACTTGTGTTATCATCTAGTAGTACTGCTCTTAGACCTTCCTCCCTTTACCCTCTTAGCTCTTTCAGTTTCTGACAAATATGGATGACCAATTTCCTACATGTTTTCCTGCCAGTTTGGATGATATGGGAATCCTGAGACAGTGTAGTAACTGTCTCATGTACATGGACAACCCCCTACTACTACCACCTAGGAACACAATTTGTGAGAGATGCAGTTACTTCAAACACCTTGTGTCATTGCTCTCTCCCCCACAAACCAGTATATCTGGCACTGAGAAGGCTGGCAACATGAACACCAGACCTCAAACACTACCCACACCTATACGACACACCCCCATATATGCGGAGGTCCTCAACAAAAGCATACCAAACAAAAGAGACCTCAGAGGCATAAACGCACGTGAACTCCACAGCCCAACACACCACACATAGTCCACACACCTGTGTCTTACAGCCACTAAGGCCTAAACATAAACCCAACATATTAGTCATAGGAGACACCATTGTGAGACACACAGATGTGCCCCTCACCAGGCTGGATGAGGAGAAAGTCACAGTTAGTTGTTTGTTGGGTGCCAGAATCTGCCATATCACCAATGCATTCAAGTCTCTCAACAGGTACTATTATGACTCTGTCATAGTCCATGTTGGAGTGAATGACTTAAAACGTACCTCCCTGGATTATATGAAGAGAGAGACATGATCGAGCTTGCTGAGTATGTGTCCCAGGCAGGTATGTTCCTAGCCTTAAGCAGAATTCTGCCAACACCCAGAATGATGCCTCAATACAAACAGAAAATTATTGACTTTAACAATTGACTTAGTTTCTGGTGTCATTCCAAGGGGATCCAGTACCTGACAGCCTGGGATGACATGCTTGATAGACTACAGTGCTTTTCCAGAGATGGCCTGCATTTGTCTCCCTTGGGCTACAGACTCCTGGCAAAGGGTCTTGCCTCCCCATAGTGCCTTTTTTAGGCAATGCCATGAGGTCAAAATTACCAACATGAAAATTTCATCAAAACGTAAATTAAAGGTCATGCTGCTGAACACTAGAAGTCTAAACATGAAACTGCACTCATTGCAACCATTCTTAACCCTGGAAGAAGCTGATAGTTGTGCAGTCATAGAAACTTGGTTCAAAGCTGTGGAGAGCACCCCAGCCATACCAGGTTGCTCATCCTATCATTCATTCAGAGCCCAAACCATGGGCAGCAAAACAAAAAGAGGTGGAGTTACAATGTATATGAAAGACATACACACCTCTAGGCTGGTCAGACAGTATAATGCACAGGAAGCACTCCAGCTGCAGTTAACAATTGACAAGACCCCTATTTAAATCATAGCTAGCTATAAGCCTCCAACTCTGACTCAAGATGCCCACTTCACCAATCTGGACCTCTTCAAATCTATCAGGATTCAACCCTTTACCCTGATCTTGGGTGACTTTAACTATACAGCCATAGACTGGAAGAAATACTTATGCCAAAACACAAACACCCAGAGATTCCTTGATTTTGTCAATGCAAATGCCTTGGACCAGTTGGATGACACCCCCACAAGAGGTGAAAATACCTTGGACTTGGTATTAACCAACATGAGTAACCACTGCAACATCCCTATAGTGTCATAATCCCTGGTAAGATCCACTTTCGAAGTCACCATCTCCCCAATCCCCCCCCCCCAGCTAGGGTCAAACAAAAAAACTTCTCCAAAGCTAATTACAATCTCCTGAGAGAAGGTATAAATAGCTTTACAGCCCCCTCCCCCTCCATAGGAACTGGCACATATGTCCAAACCTACACCAAAGTACTATATGAGCCTTTATATAGGTGCATGAAATCAGGAATACCAGACAGGATGAAATCATCCTCCTCAAGGAAGAGTAAACCTGTCTGGCGGACATCTACAATAAATAAACTCTATAGTAAAAGGAAAAAAATTACTGTCCAGGACCAAGAAGGAGCAGGTGCCTAATTGGAAGCAATCTCTCCTTAGCCTGAACAAGCAAATAAGATCACTAATGTAATCCTCCAAAGCAAATTTTAAGTCCAAACTGACCACATCTACTAAAGACACTCATAAGGTCTTCTTCATATACGCCCACTATCTCAAGGGAATCATCCATATCTGCTCAGAACTGGTGGTCAAGGACACCACATACACAAATGCTGTAGATATAGCCAACCTGCTGGCAGACAGGTTCAGTGAAAACTTCACTCCTCTGTCCCCCCATCAGTAAAACAGGACATCCCCAGAATCTGCCCCCCCCCACTCCACTTATCTTTAGGGAGCAAGTCATCACTGCCCTCTCAAAGGCAAAAAATACAGCCTCCGTGGGACCCCATAACATCCCAGGCTGCATCCTACATGAACTCAGGCAGGAACTTGCAGCACCATTAGGCACCCTATTCAACCAAAGCCTTCATCTCAGCCAAGGGGAGGACAACTACTGTCATCCCTTTGCACAAAGGTGAAGCATCCACCAATCCAGGAAGTTATAGACCCATCAGCCTAACTAGCCTGATCTGCAAGGCCATGGAACGAATTATCATGGACCTCCTTAACAAGGACATTGGCAACCTCCAGACATTTGATCCCACATAGTTTGATTTTGTCAAGGGGAGGTCATGCCTGTTAAATTTGCTTGACTTCTTTGAGACAATCACTAAGGTGAAAGACAAAGGGAAGACAGTACACACTGCCTACCTTGACCTGGCCGAGGCCTTTAATACTATTCCCCACTCAGGTATAATAGATAAACTCTCTCAACTAGGCACCAATCCATATGTTACCAGATGGGTAGCAAACTAGCTTACATAGAACCCATCTAGTTAAAATAGGGAAAGCCACCTCAAGTAGACCTGTAACAAGCAGTGTACCCCAGGGATCAGTCTTGGAGCCTCTGCTGTTTGGGATATACTTCTCTGAGGTGCAGGCCAAATCTAGTGGGCTATGGCTGACCATGTTTGCAGATGACTGCAAGCTGGGTGCCGTCATCAATTCCCCTAGTGATGTGGGCATCCTCCAAGAGAGTCTCACCCAAACAAATAACTGGTGCCAGAAACATGGCCTCAAACTGAATGCTAAAAAATGCATCATCATCCCCTTTGGGGAGAGTGACATCCCCACAAATTATCACATTGATAATAAGGTACTAAGCACACAATCAGTTGTGAGGGACTTGGGCACCAAGGTTGACAGCAAACTGTCTTTTGACCACCATACTGCCTCTGTTGTACAGAAATCTATCTACATGGTCCACCTGATTAGTAAGGGTACCTCATCCAGGGACAAGGTGGTCATAACATCCCTGTATTCTTCCCTTATAAGACCCATGATTGAGTACAAATGCCCCTTTCAGCACATACCTCACAAAGCACATGCAGCAGCTGGAGAGACTACAGAGGTTCCTCGCCTGGAGAATCCAGGGCCTCAAACATCTTCCCTACATAGATAGAATAAAAGCTCTGTTCCTGTACTCAGTCTCCAACAGACTCCTCAGAGGTGACCTCTGTCTGGCATACAAAGCAATCTCAGACCCCACCCTGATGGGACTGCTGAATATCTGCAAGTCAAGCTAATCTCGAGTAACCTGCACATGCAACGTCAACCTGGTCTGTGACATCAATAGGACTCGTTGGCGGGATGGATTTGCATCCCAAAGATTCCCCCTTTTGTGGAATAGACTCCCTCTCCACATACAGCACAGTTCCTCATTAAACCTTTTTAAGCACAGCCTGGATAACTGACTAGGGAACAGAAAATACACCCATGGGATTCCACCTGTGTCCCTGCTGGACAGTGGCATAGGGTGCTGACTTGTTGGAACATGGCCTAAATTCTTGGCTAGGCTTGTAAGGGCCTCAGGACCAATAGCTTAGTAACTTCTTATGATCCTATGATCAAACTAGCCACCCAATACACAGCAGTTGTGGTGCCATTTTTAAAAAGAATAATTTTGTACTTCATTACCATAAGTGTAACATTCCATTTAGTCTGTCATATGGAACATCAGCCTTGTAACATGTGGAGGAGAGAGGATGGGTCCTGTAATGCAGCAGAGACAGTAGAACCACACTATCAACCAATATGCAAAATATTGTACATGAGTTAAACAAACTTATGACCCACCAGCTGGATGGGAGATGACATTCATCACCCTGGCAGCTGTAGTGACAAGTCAAGTAAATCTCTTTGCTACAGAGTAATTTTAACATCTACTCTCTAACTTGATGGTGAAAAAAATGCCAGGCACAAACAGGACAGATAGGCTGAAATTGAAATCTTCCAAAACACTCAACTCAGGAACTATAAAAAGGATGATTTTGGTAAGAAAAAAAAACATGTAAGACACACAATTGTAGCAAATGTAATCATGCTTACTACATTTTTTTATTAAAAGCATCCCCTTTTAATGCTTCTAAGTTGGATATTTTGGTTGATTTTTTTGCTTCAGCTATGATTTGTGATCTCAGATTTACCTGTTTGAGCAACATTTTCCTTTGTTAGATTAGGAATGAGACACTAATCAACACCAAGTGTGACATTCAGGAGCAGGTTCTAATCCTGACTAGGATAGGAAGCCATAGGATCACTGTAACAATCTCTATTAGGCTGGTTTAGAAGTATGGAACAGATTCAGTCAATGACATGCAGAGCACTGGTGGTTCTACACATAGGTACACAGGGTAGGTGCCCCCACCTGTAGTGAAATTGCATGCTCTCATGAGTGCCCCAGTACTTGGTATACTAAAACAATATATAGAAAAGCCCCTCATCCTGCATAGGTTGGTAAAATGGTTAAGGTGTTTCCCTTATAGACACAAGGTTCAGAGCTTGATTCTTACATGGGGTAATTGGCTAGCCTTAGAGTGGTCCACAAGGGCAGTTAGCCTACGTACTAACCTGTGAACATCATGCCTTTTTTAATGGATATCCATCCTTAAAGCTCAAATGCAATCTTCCTAGTCAGCTTTTTAAAAATCAATCTCTGTCCTTGAAGCAAAAGTGCAATATTCTTGGTCAACTGAGTTGGCTGCTGAACACAGCTGAGGTCTTTTTGAATACAACCTGAATCATATGGTGGGAAGATGAATGCAAGCAAGCTGAGCTGCTGATGCAGATACTGGGTATGGCATGGGAACATTGCCTTTTTAGACTGTGAGAACAGTGTGTGTGTGCGTGAGCGCGCGTGCGCGCATGTGTGTGTGTGTGTGTGTGTGTGTGTGTGTGTGTGTGTGTGTGTGTGTGTGTGTGTGTGTGTGTGTGCGCGCGCTCATGTGTGTGTGTGTGTGTGTGTGTGTGTGAGCAAATTTCTAGTCTACACAGCCTCCTCAGGGCCCAATCCTCAGTTTCCTTGCTTTTAAGATAGGTCTTAATGGGACTACACTATTTAGGTCTGGAGGACAATGTGCTCTTAAATTAATAATACAGTTGATTTCTCTAATTTCTGTCCAAGTCTTTATATTACCTTCTCTCTCTCTGGATTATTAAGGACTGGGCCTTGAGGAGGTTGTATAGCATAGAAAGTTCATTCATCATGATGTATTGTTTCTTATTTACTGCTGCTACAAAGTTTCTAGCAGCCATATTTGCTATCTCTACTACTACTACTAATTGTCATATACACTTTCTGTTGTCATAGCAATGAGCCACAAGAGGATGATTGGACTCAGTGAGACCTATAGCAACCTATCACTACAGGGGTAGATGTTTAAGAAAACAATTGGTTAAAACAAAGAATCTTATCCAATAGGAAAGTTACCACTGCATGCTTTGTTATTGGCTGCCGACTAATTTTAAGACTGCAATTGGCTGCTATGTTTCCAATCAATACTAAGACTATGAATCTATATTTGCATATGTGGTCCGCCCTACATTCGTGATTGGGCATCTGGGTTTTAAATAGAACCTGTAGCAGGATTCACACATGATCTGAAGAAGGCTATACTAGCTGAAACTGCTTATTGGACCGATTTTTATTTTTGCATTTTACAGTACTTAATAAATTTGTGGTTTTAACAGTTGGATTGTGGTGCATGGTGGTCTGCGGAAAGTTTTCCTCTCAGTTTGTTTTGTTTCCATTGGCAGCTTTAGCAGTTGTAACAGTGTTTATTTTACTTAGAGATGGTAATTAAGGATACATAAATAATAACCCAGATTTACAAAGCCCTTTATAGCGTGCAGGATTAGTCTAAGAACTATTTTCGGCAATATGGCCGACATGCGATCCAGGAATGAACTCCTGGGACGTGCACGTGAGCTCTTAGGCTAATCCTGCATGGACTGAGCTCCAGTATGCAAATTTCCTTCATTTGCAGGTGAAAACTATGCAAATGAGGGTAATCTGTGATCCAGGAAGCCGGCAGCTGTCAGGGCAGGACGAGTGCAGTCTGCAGAAATGTACTCGGTTAGTAACCGAGTACATTTCTGCAAACTACAAAACGGAGCTATAAAAGGGATCGGGGGGGGGGGTAATAAAATAAACCTAAAATAAGCATTCTAACTAAAATCAGTATTTTTCCATGCAAGTCAATGGCAGGCATAAGACAACCTGGCCAGTGAGTAATGGTTGCTAAGGGGGGAAGCCCAGTGTGGGACATGTAACTATGCATTAGCAGGCAATCCTATGCAAATGAGGGAAAGGTTGGTGAATACCAGTTTTCCCCAGGGTGTGAAGCAGGTCCCAAGAGTGTAAGAGTATAAATAGCTGGGTGCAAGACTAGGATATAGGTGACATCATGGGGGTGTGTCAGGCATACTGTAAGCAGATTGGAGCCCTGTGGCACGGGATTGCTCCTAGCTCAGCACAGCTAAGCTTGGGGTGTGTCTAAACCTGCCTAACACTCATTACAAAGTGTAAGCAGGTGTGAGCACCACGCACCATGCTTTACAGGAAGAAAAGGGAAGTTAAACCAGGAAATAGCAGCAGTGTGCACATTTGAGCACTCTGCTTGCGCGGCGTGCACACGGGCTTAAACAGGGAGGCAATGGGAAGGGAAAACAGCAGTAAGAAGGTAATCAAGGAGAACTAGCTTAGCTGGCAGGTGAAATGTATCAGAATCAGCCAATTACACAGGCAGCAAACCAGCACAACCCAGAAGACTACTATAAACTAAGCAAACACCTCCCCCTCTGATTTTTCCACACTCTACACCACTGGTGTAAACATGTGGGGAAATTTTAACAAACAAACTACAAAATGAGAAGGGCTGAAGCAGGCAACATAGAACACCATGTGCAAGAGGCTGAGGGTGGTTGAGGATGTGAATGCTGCCGGACAACCCACAGTGAGGAGATGGTGAAGAGTGTACAGACCTAGGGTAATCTACCAGGGACTACATGAGCTGGAGACATTGGAATGCTATAGGGTGGACAGAGACCTCCTACAGCAAATTGTTGAGCTGTGCCGGCCATGCCTGATACACCAAACAGGCTGGGGGGAACCCAACCCAGTGAATACCAAAGTATGTGTAGGCCTAGTTATACTAGCCACAGGTACCTCACAAAGCACTACTGGGGATATCATGGGGATTTCACAGGCATCAGCATCCAGAGTATTCCACCAATTTCTGGATGCCATGGCAGCACATGCCAGTGAGCATGTATATTTCCTCAACATACGTGAGGTGTTGACCAGCAATATGCATCTCTTCCACCAAATAGCAGAATACCCTGGGTAAAGGGTGATATAGACTGCATGCACATATGCATCAAAGCACCACCTGGTGAGCATGGTAGGGCCTACATCAACCACAGGGGCATCCCCTCCATCAACTGCCAGGTTGTATGTGATTTATAATGAATGTGTGTGCTGAGTGCCCTGGAAGCTATGACGATTCACACATATGGCATCTGACGCACCTGTACCACAGACTTGCCAATGTGGACATCCCCTACAGTCACCTAGTGGGGGATGTTGGGTACCCACTGTAGCCGTGGATGATGACACCCATCAGCAATGCACACACACCTGAACGACAACACCATAATGAGGCACACGCACAGGCCAGACATATAATAAAGCATGTGTTTGGGATGCTCAGCTCATGGTTCCAGTGTCTGGACACATCTGGTGGAGCCTTGCAGTATTCACCAGCTACATGTACCCAAATTGTTATGGTATGTGCTATGCTACACAATATGATCCTGCAGAAACAGCTGCAGCAGGAACAGCATGGGGCAGGGCCACACAGGCCCCCCACCACTGCCAAGGCCTGTACAGGCACAGAGTGACTCAGAGGAGGAACAACCTGAGCCTGCCTCAGTAGGCAGAAGGAGGCATGCCCGGTATGCCCTGGCCTTGGCAAAGAAGCAACACATAGCATATGCACTGACACAGTAGAGACCCAGGGAATGACACCTCTCTCTGACTCGCACAGACAGTAAAAGGGATGTCAAACATGACACTACCTGTGCTCAACTATGTATAGGGTGTGTACTATGTGCCTCCAACATAGGCAGCCCTCCAGCACCATCCTCAAGTCTGGCACACCCTCAAGGTAAGTCAAACAACCTACCAATTGCCAAATGGAGTAGAATGTGTTGTTACCTGTAGCTATGGTATGGATGTGAACATGCAAGGGAATTGGGTGGCTGAATGATATGGCAGCAGACAGTAGACACCCATAAAGGCATCATGACATCTGTAACACATACTGTAGTCACTATAGTAGCCAGTACTACACAGGGTGACAAAACCCACTGCAGGAAATAGGTTGAGTGACATGTGTGTCCATAAGACCCACACATGCCAGTCGGGAAGGTTCACATACCCAACAGTCTCAGCCAGCAGGACAGGTGTAGACAAACACAAACAACTGCTGTACTATGGCCTCTAAATGAGCCCTATGGGTAACCCCTCCCCCAGGCCTACACAGACAAACTACAGCAGGCCAGGCAGTGGGATGTAAGTTGTGAAGGCTAGTAAGTCAGAAATTAATATGTAGGTAATTAAAGCTAAGATATGTAGTACACTGGTATGCCTCTAGCCAGCATGATAGGTAAGACTACAGACTGAAATGGAGTACCTAACATACCAGTACAGTCCTAGCAAATGTGTACAAGTGGCAGGTGTGCCCCCCATCCTACATACAATTATAGTAACAGTCAGGTGTGCCCCCCCACTCCTGTGTAGAAATGTAGAAACAGTCAGGTGTCCCCCCCGCTATGCAGAAATGTAGCAACAGTCAATGCCAAATGACTGATGGATACCCTGCAGAGACAGCATGCAACCTGTCAGTGTACAACACAAAGGTCAGCACTGTAGTGCAAACTAGATGGACTTGATCCACCCATGCAATACAGATGGCCATACTAGGCATGTTCACAAACTTAGAGAAATTAAGGCAATGTCAGTCAACAACATACTGAAAGGAACATGGACATAGATGTATGGAAAAGGGTGACCTTGACCAGGAGCCATCCGGCCCTGTCCCACCCAGCACACAGCCAAAGGGCCCCAAACACATGAGATGCTGATGTCACTCATTGCAGATACTAGCCACCAGTATCTGTCAGCATGACAGACTATGTGGTGCACTTGCCAGCTGAGCAACATGACTGTACAAGGAAGTAGTCATCTAGTAGCTGTATACACGTACCTGTGACATATGACCCCGTGTGTACCCGCATGTGGAATGTTAACCCCTACATGAATGTGTTATGGCCCATGCACACACCACCCTCCCCATAGCAGTATTATGACAAGCCTGCTGAGGTCATCCAATGTGAAATACACCTTTGGGAGAGCGGTAGTTCAGTAATCTCCATGGTGCATCCCATAACTGCATACTGCTGTAGTGATAAACTAGTTACGTAGTAGTTCTAACCCCAGACTTGGCAATTCTGTGAGTGTGTGTTTGTGTGTGTGTCTGTCTCTGACTGTGTAGAGAGAAATGCTTTTAGGCTACTCACACTCCTTACAATTAATGTACTCAGCTGTGGAAAGGCTGCTGATGTCACTCACCTAAGAATACACCTCTGGGAATATCACAGCCCAGTAATCTCCATAGCACGTCTTGTAACTGTGTACTGTTGTAGTGTGATAAAATAATTAGGGAGGTGTTCTAACTCCAGACCCCAAAACTGTGTGTGTGTGTTTGTGTGTGAACTTCTGTGTGTGTGTCTGACTGAATAGAGAACAATGCTTTTTAGGCCACTCACACTCCATATAATTCATATACTCAACTTTGGCAAGGCTGTTGATGTCACTCACCTAGAAATACACCTCTGGGAAGACTGCAGCTCAGTAATCTCTGTAGTGCATCCTGTAACTGCATACTGCTGTAGTGTGAATTAGAACTGTGGTAGGGTTCCATCTCCACCCATGGCAGTTCTGGTTGTTTTGTGTGTGTTCCAATGTCTGTATATGGAGCAATGCATTATGGGCTACACACTGGAAGTACATTTCAAATGCCCTACTGTGGCAATCCTGCTGATGTCATTCATTGTGAAATACAACATTGTGGAAAAAGTTCTGTAGTAATCCCTGTGATGTGACCTATAACTGCTCTATGCTGTAGTGTAATATAGGCCTTAGTCAGGGGTTTAATACCCACACATGTCGGTTGTGGATATTTTATGTGTGTCTCACTGTCTGTGTAGGGAACAATGCATTTTAGGCTAGTCACTCGCAGTACAGTTGAAATGCCCTTCCTTGATAATCCTGCTGATGTCATTCATTGTGAAATAGACCTTTGGGGAAATACATCTCAAGTGATCCCTGTGGTGCATCCTATAACAGCACTATGCTGTAGTGTGCTACAGACTGCAGTCAGGGGTTCTATACTCACACATGTCAGTTGTGGATGTTTTGTCTGTGTCCCACTGTCTGTGTAGGGAGCAATGCAGTTTAGGCTGGTCACTTGCAGTACAGTTGAAATGCCCTTCTTTGATATTCCTGCAGATGTCATTCATTGTGAAATATACATTTGGGGAGAAAGTACTTCAGTAATGGCCGGGGTGTATAGTATAACTGCGTAGTGCTGTAGTGAAATAAACTAGTTAGGTAGGGGTTCAACTCCCAGATGTGACAGGTGTGTGTTTATAACTCATATCCTGTATAGATGTGAGTGTGGGCAATGTGAAGGGGGTTTTGCTTATTTCTTTTATGGTGGCCCTACTATATATCACAATGTCAACCATACAGGGATAACAGATGTACATTATCTGAGAGGCTGGAGTTCAAAGCCATACCCATACATTTGACATCAAGGCCAGCCAGTCACAGCTAGCAACCCCACTATTACCCAGAGCACACACTCAACCCATGTGTCATACGCACACACATGCCTAGGCAACAGCCAATATGTGGGTAGTACACTGCATACTGGCCACTGATAGTAACTATGCAGTGATAACAGTGGGCTACAGAGGGCATATCACCCTGCCCATCTGTCCAATATGCACGTACATGCAGACAGTGCACCTCCACCATGTTTCCCAATGGACACCTGCACCATCTATGGTGCCTTCACATGTGACTCACAATGGACATACCATGCCTAACAACATGCCCTGTATGGACAGATGACACTAACATCAGGGAATGCAGTTAGCATGCTATCAAAATATAGGTGCAGGGTAAAACTGCTGCCCATTACCAGTTCCTGCCACAGGTGGGCAAGGCTGGCACATCTGATGATAATCTGTGTTCACAACATGGACCTGACACCCCAGGTACAGTAGCACATGTCACTGTACATGCATGTGGGAGGTGTGCACATCCCAGACACCATCCATGTCATGGACTAAGAAACACATACATGGCAAGTGATGCACAGCATTGGCCACACACAATAATCACCCAGGTGACTGGATGGGGGATGCAATACCCACCTGTGGGGGCAAATTCAGAAACTACATGCCTGAGCCACAATGCAGACCATTGTCATGTGGCCTGATGCCAAGGCATACCCATTGCCTACCCTTGTACATCCTGCTGGCACAGTTGACCACCACACACTTGTGCAGACATGTACCCATGCATATCAAAACTGGCACCCTGTGTGTTTGTGTGTGTGTTGTATGGTGCGTATGCCCACATCCACTCTCACTACAACCCCCTAGGGCATACTGAAGCATGCTGTCTGATATCTGACACCTCCTCACTCCTCATACTCTTTGCCCATACAACCTCCATATGACTTGTGTGGTACATGTGATACCTGCACATTGATGTGTTGTGGCAATCCCACTAGTGATGAGCTGCACTCTTGGCCCTGCCAAGTGTGTCAATGTGTGTGCCTCTCTGCGTGAGTGTGCCTGTGTTGATGCTGGCACCTGTTCATGCAGACAAGCACGTGTACATCACCTACCGTATATTTACCATATCCCTGTTGCAGATGTCACTCACCATCACATATATGTTCTGAGTGCTCTACAGCAGGTAACCCATGTGGTGCATCCAATAACTGCATCAAACTGTGATAGCACTACATAGTTGTTGAGGATTTGATACCTTGTGGTGGTAGGTGTGTGACACAACCCTGCTTCAGTTTTACTCTCCCACCCCTCCCTGACATGTATTTACCTCTGTCTGCATCCACCACCCCCTCTCTGGTGGATGTGGAGTCACACACCTGCTTTGCTTAGGCAGCAGCATGTGTAATGTAAGTGATGCTCATGATCAGCTGATGGCCTCTGTACAATTTGCAGCCCTCCCCTAGCTGATTGAATGTGGAACAGCTGTGGTAACATTCCCGTAGCCAAATGCATGGAAATGCACTCCAATACCTTGGAACATCACATGGTGTTGGCCCTTTTCAGTCACTGTGAGCAGGAACTAGATCTGCTGTTTGGCAAAGAGCATATCTGATGGATCAGGAATTTACCTCTAACAACATACACTGTGGAAATGTGGCAATGAACAGGAGGGGCATGTGCCTGACCTCACTACAGACTGTAAGTGCTGCTATACTGCATTTGGAGTGATGTTGGTTTAATAGTGTTTGTCTGGATATGCCTGTCATACATGTCACAATACCTGCCATGTCAGTTCCATGTAAATGAGTAATCCCCATCTGCAGGGTCATCTGCAGACTGGGCAGTGTTGTGCCTTTGGTTTCATGTGTTAGCCATGATGCATCTATCTGTGGAATGCAGAAGATAGTGATAGGATTGCAGTCTGTAGATTGTAAAGGCCGTGACAGTTACTGACTTCATATCCCTCATAGGACATATGTTGCAACAAACCCAGTTACAATATTAAATGTATGAGGTTATCACAGCAGCTGTTCTATACTGACCCTGTGTATGTGCTGTCAGCCACACCTCTGCCAATGTTTGTACATATGTTGTGCATGACGCGGTGCATATGTACTGTATACCATAAATAGTGTCATCATATCTGATAACAAGCCAGTGATATATCAAATTGCTACACATGTCATGTACAGTAGGCGTTATATATCATGACATAACCTGGACATTCTGTGGATGTTTGTACAGTACTGAGGTCTGTGTAGTGATGGTGAATGTCGGTAGTGTGTGTATTGTTAATATGTACATTAGCCTGTGTACAGACTGTGGTAGATGTCATTGTTCTAACCCCCCTTCTATCTGATGTTACATGCTGCCATACCATTCTAACATACCATATGAGGCTGTGACTGTGTTCACATTGGTTGTGGTTATGCACTTTCACACAGGTGTATCTTTGCCTGTTCTGTGACATGGCTGTTGAGCCTGCTATATATGCAGGTACATGTGCATAACCCCATACAAGATGTAGGCCAGTGTTCGGCCAGTTTGCCTGCAGCCTGCATAGTGCATTGTTACATGCCTAGCAGCCTCGTGTACTTACCCATTGAGATGTCATGTGCTGATACTTGCAGGATGTACTGCTGCCGGACCTCCCTTAAAAGTCATGTATGTCAGACAGAGCAGTGGGATGCTGCACAGATGTATGTCAATGTCTAGTGGGTAGTATGTGTCCATGGCACCTCTGTACCAGTAGTCATTATGTGTCGGGCCAGATAGGAGTGTGTGAATCCAAAACCTATGGTGGCAAATGTATACCAGTCTTTATGTGTTATACCCATCTACATGGCTGTCTACATCCATATTATCAGGCCTGCTACACATGTTGTGCATTAAGGGATTATGTGTAAACCTCTGGACTGTACAGGGTGTGTCTGAAGTTCCATAAGTATTGGCAAATATCTCTGCTGCACTCCACAGGGGTATTACATGCTAACAGCGGTACTTTACAATGATTCCCTTAGGATGTCTGTCAGTAGCCAATGGCACACATGTTATAAGCAGATGTCACCTTCCACTTACACCATGTCTGTAAATACAGTCCCAATGACAGTAGGAATAGTCAAGTAATATACCTGCTATGCATACCAGACATCCCCTTGCACTACGACTTTGGGACTATAGGGGCTGGGGTAGGGCTACACTTCAATCCAGGACATATGGTGGAAATATATGTACATATACTTATCCAGATAGCCATATGTATATATAATTACACATGTGGACTACTGCCAATTACCACTGTCATGGCAACCACCCACTATAAATCCCTACAACATGTGGGTGTGGTCCCCTTACATTTCCTGTGTGATGGATTTCTGTCCTTTGTGTATGCATCAGTGTTACAGACAGCAGGTAGCAATACCTCTTACAGGTGAACCTGCACACTCAGAGTGGCCACATATCTGTAGAAGGATCAGGAACTACAGACAGACGGTGACTAGAGTTGTGTTATGCTTTGCATAGTACTGGTGTTGCAGGGTGTGTGTGTGTGTGTGTGTGTGTGTGTGTGTGTGTGTGTGTGTGTGTGTGTGTGTGTGTGTATATACATACTAGTGTACCTTGGAATGCAGTCTGTCTGCATAGCTCACTACTGTGGGCCTATCCTCTTGCCAGGCAGAGTATGCCTATCATGTGTTGTCCGTCCACCACACAGGTCCTGTGTTAGATATTACATTGGCAGTGTGTGTTGCATGCTATCAGTACATGGCTACATCCATTTTGTGTCTAACCTCAATTCCCTGACTAAGGGTATGGTGCAGACTATCCTGTAACACCAGAACCTTGCTTAGTGTATGGCAACAGTGTTCCTCATATGTGCCTGTGTTCAAGCCCCTGTCCTCCATCTATATACCAAGCTTTGCACATATGTCATGCTGTTGGGGGTTGTTCTGTAGTGGGCTGTGAGTATATCACACTGCCATTGCTGCCACTGCTCCACTGCTGTTGCATCCCCCACACATACAGTGGGGCTGGGGCCATATATATGTGGGCATCACCTACACAATGCATGTGTGCCCTTATGTACTCCAGAGGCCAGTGTATGTAACAGTGGTATATGGGCCTGTATTATTGAGTGTAGGTGTGGAGCACCATAAATGACCTAGGCTGTTACAAAATGTGGGGGTGTCAGGAGTGAGCTGCCACAAGGTATCTGGATGTACAGTACCTTATACTTCACCTATACTGACATTATTTACATGAATTGGGGTACTGCAAGCCTACTTTCTCCTGCCATACAGACTGTTCTGTATGTTGGTGTGCTCGTGATGGTGTCAGTTATGTTTTGTTATGTACCAGTTACAACCCATTTGATCACAAGATGTCTTTACCTCCTACTGAGTTTGTACAGAGTGTAGATAGAGGCTGCTGTACTACACACCTGCAGTACATACTGTTGATTGTTTGAAATCCTGTGGCCCAGTCTGTCTTCACCATTGTACAATTTGAAGGGCTTGGCCTGGACAGCAACAGATGTGAACCTTTCCAGACTACTGTATTACTGTAACTGTTCCACAGTTGCAGTACTCTGTTTATATGGTTGTCAGTATTTGAACAGCTATATGGCATGGCATATAGAACTGTTATAGTACACAATTAAAGGATTCACATTTCTGCAAACCTGTGTGTGGTGTCTTTCCTATGACCTTTCTATGGGTATGTGTTGGAGGCAGCAATTGACATTTGTATGGGTGGCCCATACAGTGTCCAGTTGTTCAGGTGTTAACTGTAGGCATAGTGGCTGTTCCATATTGTGTGCATCTTTTACATATGTATCTTACTGCATATATATGTGTATGTGTATGTGTAGTCACATGTATATATATGTATACATATGTATATCTGTATCTGCATATCTGTGTCTGGTGTATCTGTATCCTGGGGATGTTGATGGCTTCCATATATTACATGTCCTATGGGAGGCAGACTGTACTTGGTAGCGTATTGCAGGGCGCACGTGTTTGGCTGTGGGGGGGGTGCCTATTCATGCCAGATGTATAGTGTGTGTGTCCTCCCAACCCCATTAATGGTGCATGTGGACATATGTGTATTTGTTAAACTGCCATTGCTATCTACAGATGTATGGCCATATACACCTATATAGATATATGTATCTGCTAACATGTATATAACTATGTCAGTATATACCTACATAGATATATATCTGCGTACACATATGTAATGTGCTGTGTATTTGTAGACATATAGGTGTAGACGCATATATGTGTCGATACAGGCATATGCATGTATATATGTGCATATATATTGGTATATATGTATATAGTTTTTGAAATCAATATATATATATATATATATATATATATATATATATATATATATATATATATATATCTACATATGTTGAATCTGTTTAGATATTAATATATTTACACACACACATACAATTAGATGTTGGTATACATTCTCTGTACTGTTGCATGACAGGACTGAATGATATGTTTCTGAAAACATCATTTCACTTTGTATCTGTCATGGCTTAGTGGAAAATCACTTTGTCTAAGGTGTGTAGTGTCCTTGGTTTGAGGCTCGCAATTGCTGTTTATTTTGTTGCTGGGCAGAACACGGCCCATTGGATACACAGTGATTTAGGCACTTTAAAGCAGTTGTAAGCAGGTTTCCGTGGGTTTGCGCAGAGCTAAGCAATGGCTACACAGGTTAAGCAATTCAGAGTGTAAGAAACTGTAACCAGACTTTAGCAGTGCTTACCTCTGTGCAAACTGCTTACAACTGCTTTAAAGTGCCTTAGTCACTCTGTATTCATTGGATTTGTTTCTGCCTAGCAACAAAAGAAACAACCTCGGCAAGGTTCGAACCCAGGACCATATACACCATAGCCAAAGTGATTTCACCTGTAAGCCATCTCAGATATGCATAACCTTTCTGTATTCGCAAACATATCATCCAGCCCAGTCATTCAACAGTACAGAGAATGTATTCCAACATGTAGAGGTATGTGTGTGTGAAAATATATTAATGTCTAAACAGATACAACATATTGATATATGTAGATATATATATATATATATATATATATATATATATATATATATATATATATATATAAACACATACATATAATCAGATATTTATATCTATTTAGGTATATACAGACATACATCTGTAGATAAGGTGGGAACATAGCAGGAACATATATGTCCACATGCACCATTAATGGGGTTGACAGGCACAAATAACATACATCATGCACGAATAGGTACCCCCCCCCACAGCCAAACACATCTGCCCTGCAATACACTACCAACTGTTGCAGATCCCATAACCAGGACCTTACATGACAAGGGCACAAGATGTTAACAGTACCCAATCCCACCTATATGATGTCAGGCTGATATCAGTAACATATCATGAAGTACAGTCAGGCTCATAATGACTCTCATTTTGCAGTCATCAGTTACCTTTGTTAGCCAGAGTCCTGTGCTGTTGGCCTGTATTTCAGAGATGTAGACACCAAACAACTGTGGTCCCAGAACTGAACCCTGAGGTACTCTACTTGTCACTTGTCCGGGGATGGATTTGTAGTCAGTTACACCTGCAGTTTGGGTTCTGTCAGTAAGCCATGTGGCAAGCCATTGAGTGGCAAAGGGATGTATGGCTGGATTAGTATGTTAATCTATTTTTCCAGACTGGGGGATGGTGTTGAAAGGCTTGGCGAGGTCACTTAGGCTTTGTGGACTGCCTTACCCTCTTCAACAGCTATGCAGACTGAGTCAAAGCAGTTAATCAGTTTCAGGAAACAAGGACTGGCCCTCCATGAGCCCAATCTGTGTTGGGTCCAGTGTTTGAGGGTTGCCAATGTTTGCATTCAGAACTTCCCTGATAATGCATTCCATGGCCATGCAGATCAGGCTCATCAGACTGATGTGATGGTAGTTCCAGGGATCCAAGGTGGATCCCCCCTTGTGGAGTGGGATAACTGAAGCTGTGCACCACGCAGTGGGCACCAGGCCTGATGCGAGGCTGTGATTACACATGACAGCTAGGTGAGTTGCCTTTTCATTGTGTAGTTCATGCAGTACACAGCCAAGGATGTCATTCGGTCCCATGGACGCTGTATTATTAGCTGTAAATAGTGCAGTTTCTGCCTGTGTGGCTGTGATTACTGGGCAATGTAACTCTTTTCATATTGACATGGGCCCTTTTGGGGGTGAGAGGGGGGTGAATGTGGCACTAAATCAATCTGCCAGGATATTGGCACAATCCGTGGGAGCAGTCTATGTAATGACATTCTGTTGTAGCTCAGTTCACTTCTGAGCATTGCCAGTTAGATTCTGGACATAACTATAGAATGCTGTGTGGTTGGCTGTGGAATCTGTGGTGATATTAGTTACATAACCAGCTCTGGAGGATTTCATGAGGGATCTCAACTTCTTACTGGGGCTGGTAAGGGAGTTGTTTGCATCCTTGGATCATCCTTTTCTCTTCAACAGTGTCTACCTTCTGTTGTATACTCTGTTAATGGCAGGAGACCAACAGACTGGCTTATTTATTTGGGAGGTGGATGTTGTGGCTCTATGTGGATGTCAGGAATCATGCACAAGTGGATGTGCGCATACAGTGCCTTAGTGCAGGATTCATCAGTCGAACTGTCAGCTCCTGTCTTCATGGGTGTCACAAACATTGTCACATCTGCTTTGAGGAGCATGAAGTTGGCTTTGGAGAGTTCTTTTACGGACAACTGTATACACATTCCTTTCACATGTTCAGTTTGATTAGCCTATGGTGAGATTACTTTGGTGATACCTCAGTCTAACGCACTGTTGTGATGGCATAGTGGTTAGTTAATGTGACTATACTATACAGGATCCTAGGTTCATAACCTGCAAAGGCAGGTTATTTTGGTCTGGCCAGTACAGCGGTTAATGCATACAAACTTCTTATGGCAATTTAGGTTAGTCACACTCAATACAATTCAAATGCCCTACATTGGCAATCCTGCTGATGTCAATCACTGTGAATACTCATTTGAGGAAAAAAGTACTCCAGCTTTCTCTGTGGTGTGTGTTATAACAGAGTAATGCTGTAGTGTAATATCAATCTCTGGTAGGGGTTCTAATCTCACACATGGGAGTTGCGGATGCTTTTGTGTCTGTTCCTATGCCTGAGTAGAGAGCAATGCATGTTTGGTTAGTCCCACTCACTACAATTCATTTGTCTTACTTTGGCAATCCTGCTGATGTTACTCACTGTGAAATACACCTTTGGGGAAAAAGTACTTTCTAAGCTGGGCATTAATCCCTACGTCACTTGATGGGTTGCCAACTGGCTTACTGACAGAACCCACACTGTAAAGGTAGCCGACTCCAAATCCAGCTCCAGACAAGTGACAAGTGGAGTACCTCATGGTTCAGTCCTGGGACCTCTCTTGTTTGGCATCTATTTCTCTGAAGTACAGGCCAACACTAAGGGACTCTGGCAAACAAAGTTCGTAGATGACTGCAAACTGGGAGACATTATTGAATACCCAAATGATGTGGATACGCTACAAAAGGGCCTTACAGAAACAGATGCTTGGTGCCAGAGCCATGGGCTCAAGCTCAATGCCAAGAAATGTATAATTATCCCCTTTGGGAAAAAACATGTACCCGTGATTTATCACATAGGTGGCAGTACACTAAACACCGAAAATGTGATAAGAGACTTAGGGATACAGGTGGCCAGTGGTCTCACCTTCAATAACCACATCACCACAACAGTCAGGAAATCCTTCTATGTGGCACACCTCATCACTAACACTTTTTCATCCAGAAAAAAAGAGGTCATTGTCCCACTGTACTCATCCCTCATTAGACCCATTATAGAATACAATGCCCCATTTGGTATGTACCTCTCAAGACATCTGCAACAACTGGAAAGGCTGCAGAAATACCTCACTAAAAGAATCACAGTCCTAAAGCAGATGTCCTATGCTGACCGTCTTAAAAAACTCTAGCTATACTCTGTCACATATCATCTACTCCAAGGTGATCTCTGCTTAGCATACAAAGCCATGTCAAACCCAGAGTTGTTGGACATGCTACACCTAAAGAAATCCCAATCCCTCAGAGCCACATGCTCCAGGGAATTAAACCTTGTTATCACAATAAACAAAACATGCTGGAGGGATAGGTTCTTGACTCAGAGACTCCCCAGAATCTGGAATAGACTGCCCATACATGTCAAGCAGAGTGCCTCTTTGGCCCTCTTCAAAAGGAACCTTGATGACTGGATGGGAGAAAGGAAATTCACCCTGGGGATCACATCAGCCACCCTGCTAGACAAGGGTCCAGGGAAGTAAATAGTGTGGGAAGAAATAGCCAGGGAATTGTTATGGTTAGGCTTGTATAGGCCCTAGGGCCAATAGCCTTGTACCAACTTATGAACCTATGAAGTAATCTCTGTGGCATGTTCTATAATTTCATAGTGCTGTAGTGTAATAACTAATTAGGTAGGAGTTCTAATCCCACATATGACAGTTGTGTGTGTCTTAATGTGTCAATGTTTGTCAATCATGTCTTGTGTGGAGGGGGTTGTGAGTGTGCAACAGCTGGACTCGATGTTGTGTGGGTTTTTATAATATCTTATATGGTGCCCCTAGCATAAATCACAATATCCACCAATGAGAGATAACAGATGCAATATCCGTACATAGCCAGTCAGGGGTTCAACACCCTGGACTGGTAGGTGTGTGACACAACATGCTTACTCTTTTACTCTCCCAACCCACCCTAACTTATCTTTGCCTCTGTCTGCCTCTCTCACTCCCTCCCTGGTGGATGTGGAGACTTACACCTGCTTTGCTTAGGCAGCGGCATGTGTTTTGTCAGTGATGCTCATGATCAGCTGATGGCCTCTGCATGGATTACAGCCCTCCTCTAGCTGATTGCATGTGGATCAGCTGTGGTAACATTCCCATAGCCAATTGCATGGAAACACTCTCCAATATCTAGGAACATCATGTTGGTGTTGGGCCTTTTCATTCACTGTGAGCAGGAACTAGATCTGTTGTTTGGCAAACAGCATCACAGATGGATTGGGGACTTACCTCTGACAACATACTGTGGAAATGGGCCAACACACAGGAGGGGGATGTGCCTGTCTTGACTACAGACTGTAAGTGCTGCTATACAGCAGTTGGGGTAATATTGGTTTAACAGGGTATGTGTGGATATGGCTGTCCTACATGTTTTAATACTTGTCATGTCAGTGCTATGTTTATGAGGAATCCCCATCTATAGGGTCATTTGCAGACTCGGCAGTGTGTGGTGCCTTGTGTTCCTTGTGTTACCCACAGAACACCTATCTCTTGATTGCAGAAGTTAGTGAGAGGATTGCAGTCTGTAGATGGTGACACCCAGGAGAGATACTGATGTCATATCCCTCATAAGACATATGTTTCATCAAACCCTATTACGACAGGTTATGTATGAGGTTATCAAAGCAACATGTCAATATTGGCCCTGTGCTTGTGTCTCCAGCCACAACTCTGTCAACCTTTGTACATATGTCATGCAGTAGGGGGTGCATATGTTCTGTATACCATATTTATAGACAGCATATCTGATAACAAGCCAGTGAGATATCAGACTGCTACACATGTTATGTATAGTAGGGGTTATATTTGAGGACATAGCCTGGGCATTCTATGGTTGTGTGTACAGTACTGAGGTATGTGTAAGCCTGGTAATTGTCGACAGTGTGTGTTTAGTGCATATGTACCTTGGCCTGTGTAGAGACTGTGGTAGTTGTCATTGTTCTTGATCCTGTTTTATCTGATGTTACACGATGCTGCACTGCATGTCACCCTATCAGCTTACATGTTTGTAGGGGCAGACGCACACATGTCCCAAACCACAGACAGCCATCGGACCACACTGTGTAGCGGCCCGGTATATGTAGGGTTGTTGCATCAGTAGCCCATATGAGGATGGTGTACATCATATAGTCCATATACTGTAATAGTACGCTAGCTTACCATATGTGGCTGTGGTCACATTGGTTGTGGTTGTGCACTTTCACACAGGTGTCTGTTACTCTGTGATGTGACATGCCTGTAGAGCCTGCTATCTATGCAGGTGCGTGTGTATTCCCACATAGGAGATGTAGCCCAGTGTTGGGTCAGTCTGCCTGTAGCCTGCTTGTGCTTTGTTACATGCCTAGCAGCTTACTGTACTTATCCAGTGAGATGTCATGTCCAGATACTTGCCAGATGTACTGCTGCATGGCCACCATAATAGTCATGTATGTCAGACAAAGCAGTGGGATACTGTTCAGATGTATGTCACTAACTAGTGGATAGTATGTGGCCATGGCACCTCTGTACCAATTTTTATTATGTGTCAGGACAGACAGGGGTGTGTGAATGCATAACCTATGGGGGAAAATGTATATCAGTATGTACATGTTATACCCATCTACATGGCTGTTAACATCCACATTGACAGGCCTGGTCCACATGTCTTGCATAAAGGGATTATGTGTATACCCCTGGACTGACCTGAATGAGTAAGTCTGTACACATATATTGGCCATATTGCAGCTGTAGTCCAGAGGGGCATTACTGTGTTACCAGTGGTACTGTACTATGTTGACCTTAGGATGTCTGTAAGTAGCCAATGGTGCACGTTAACAGCAGATGTGGCCTCCCAAACACACCATTTCTGTGAAGACAATCACTATTACAGTAGCAATAGTCTACAAGTATACCTGCACTACGTATGTGACATCCCCTTGCACTGAGAAGTTGGGACTATTGGGCCTGAGGTAGGGCTCCACTCCATGTGCAGGACATATGGTGAACATATATGTATAAATAAGTATACATATATCCATAAAGATATGTACACATATACGTATCTTGCTTACTGTATGACAACAGTTTTACACATATGTGCCTGTGTTCCAGCCTCTGTCCTCCACATACATACCAGGTTTTGCACATATGACATGCTGTCAGAGGTTGTTATGTAGTGGGCTGTGTGTATGTCATGCTGTCATTCCTGCCATCATTCCACTGCTGTCATGTCCCCCACACATACTGGGGGGTTGGGGCCATATATGTGTAGATTTCACCTACACAATACATGTGTGCCCTAATACACTCCAGAAGCCAGTGTATGTAAGAGTGGTATATGGCCCAGTATTAGTGAATGAAGGGGGGGGGGTGCACCATGACTACCTTAGGCTGTTACAACATGTGTGTGTATCCGGGGTAAGCTGCCTTAAAGTATCTGTAAGTACATTACCATACAATCCACTTTGGGTAAATGCAGGCCTACTGCCTCCTGCAATACGGGATGTTCTGTTTGTCAGTGTGATTGTGATGGTGTCAGGTATGCCTTGTTATGTCACAGATACATCCCATAGTGTCAACTGGGGTCTGTACCCCCTAGAGATTGTGTGCAGAGTGTAGATAGAGGCTGCTGACCTATACATCGGCATTACGTACTGTTGATTTTCTGGTATGCTGTGAACCAGTCTGGCATTACTAATGTACTACTTGAAGGCCTCGGCCTGGACAGCAACATATGTTGACTTTTCCAGACTACTGTCATAGTATAACTGTTTCACAGTTGCATTATACTGTTCATATGGATGTCAGTGTCTAAACAGCTAAATGACATGGCATATACAGCTGTCATAGTACACAAATAAAGCTTTCACATTAATTTATGCATACCTGTGTGTGGTGTTATACCCATTGATATCTCTGTGGGTATATGTTGCAGGCTATGAATGTCATTCGTATGGGTGGCTCATACAGTTTCCAGTTGGTAAGGTGGTGACTGTAGGAATACTGGCTGCTCCATATTATGTGCACGTACTACATATGTATATTGCTGTACAAATCTCTGTGTGGGAATGTGTAGTTACATATATATGTATATATATATATATATATATATATATATATATATATATATATATATATATATATATATATATATATATATATATATATATATATAAATATACACACACACACACACACCTGTATTTGCATATATGTGTCTGTGTATGTGTATCCTTGGGATGGCCATGTCATGTCTGGTCCTGATTATGGGATCTGCACCACTTGGTACTGTATTACAGGGAGGTCATGCTTGGCTGAGGGGGTATACCTATTCGTACCAGACGTATATTGTGTTGGGCCTCTCAACCCCATTAATGTTGCATGAAGACACATATGTTTTGTTACCTCCCCATTATCTACAGATGTATGTCCGTATATACCTATATATGTATGTATGTATATATATATATATATATATATATATATATATATATATATATATATATATATATATATATATATATATATATATATATATATATATATATATATATATATATATATATATATACACACACACACATATATCAATATGTTGTAACCATTTAGACATTAATATATTTACTCACACACATACATCTACATGTTGGAATACATTATCTGTACTGTTGTATGACTGGGCTGGATGATGTGTTTGTGAATACATAAAAGATCTGTATATCTGAGATGGCTTAGTGGTAAATCACTTTGGCTATACTGTATAGGGTCCTGGGTTTATTCCTAGCAGAGGCTGCTTACTTTTTTGGTAGGCAGAAGAAGGGCCATTAGATACAGTGTGATTAAGGTACTTTTGAGCAGGTGTAAGCGGGTTTGCATGCGGGTAAGCACTGCCTACACAGGTTAAGCAATTTAGAAGCTTACTGGGTGTAGCACACTGTAACCGGAAATTAACAGTGCTTACCTCTGTGCAAACCTATGCACACAGCCTTAAACTTGCTTACTAGTGCTGACATATGCTTACTACTGCTTCTTGCTGCTTAACCTAACTACTGCTTTATGCATAAAGATACTGACACCTCACGTGCATTTCCTGCAGTACTCTAGGTTTTATATATATATATATATATATATATATATATATATATATATATATATATATATATATATATGTTCTTTCATGGCAGCAGTTCTCCAGTTATTATATATATATATATATATGTTATTCCATGGGTTATGCAACATACATATTACTTATAACGTGCTTTGCCATGGGAAATGGTATGTCTCTGTTGCCTTCCTGTTTCCCCCCTCCTTTCTCACTTACATCCATGGGGCGGTCCCATTAGAATGGGTCTGTCCAACCCCGGCACACCTCGGCCCATAATGTCTTACCCATCATTCCTTCCACCCCTTCCCTCTTCCACATCAATCATCCTTCCTACAGGTTCCATCCGAATCTCACCACACCACTGCACATTGCCCACTTTCCAATTCTCGGGACCCATCATGTAGGTTGTCTCACCCCATGGATCTTCAGGGTTCTCTCACATTTAGTCCGCAAATATACGTATCCTTCTTTGCTTTCCTCTGAGGCATGGTATGTTACCCCGAGGACTTTTCTTAGCAGAATTTTTGGGGTTGTTCCGCTAGGGACAAGCATGCATTTGTTTAAGATTAGACTTTGCAGATTGACACTGTTTCTTTCACTGGTAGTATCCTGCCAGTAGTCTGGGTAGCAGTGCTGTGCAATGCTTAGTGGTGCTTAATATTCAATTTGTATAATATTTGTCTTTTGGCATTGATTTCTTTTTCATTACATGTTATATATGTGTCTTGTATTCTTGATTAATGTGTATGTACGCTGTATGGGATCCTGGAAAATTCAACACTTTATTTTAATAACACCTCACATCTGGCCTTACTGTAGTACTCAAATTTACATATTATTGTTCTGTGGCAGGTTATACAACATCACACTGTACATAGGTTCATTTCACAAGTTCAGTTTGATTTTCATGTGGTGAATATTTGTTTGTTGACACCTCACTCTCGTACATTGCTATGATGGCTTAGTGATTAACTGCTATGACTGTAGTGTAGAGGGTCCTGGGTTTGGGCATTGCAAAGGCTATTTATTTTGTTGCTGGGCAGTACACATGCTGTTGGGTACAGTGTGATTAACGCACTTTAAAGCAGTTGTAAGCTGGTTTGTGCAGAGGTAGGCACTGCTAACCTTTGGTTACAGTTTCTTACACTCATTTAGCTTTTACATTGCTTAATCTGTGTGAGCAATGCTTACCCCTATGGAAATGCACTTAAACAAGCTTACTAGTGCTTATATATGCTTATTACTGCTTAGTTGTTCTTAAATCTGCTTATTAGTGCCTTATTCATTATAACACTGACACTTCACATGTGCATTTAATGCAGTACTCCAGGTCACATTTAAATTTTATTATGTAGTTTATACAGCGAAAAGATGCAAAAATATGTTCATATACAGATTTCACATGGAAAATGATATGTGCTGCAGTGTGACTCGAACCAGGAATGCCTGTTCGTCAGGCGGATGCTCTAACCACTACACTATTGCTGCTCTGCTGTGTTTGCATATATATTCTTTGTTATCCTCTTCAGCCTTTTCAGTTACTTTACCCATAGCTAAGCGATGGGCAAACCCGTGCACCTACGGTTAGCTGTACTCGGTGTTTTAAAAAAAAATAACTACTAGGGTTTTTTTGTTTTATTTAACTGTACTGTTGGCGGGGATATGCGGACACTTATGAGCAATCTTGCTCTTTATTTATACATTCTTCCATTCTACTTTGCAGGAGCATGTTTATTCTGAGAGCTCTGTTCTCAGACATGACCCCTGCACTCGTCCACGCTATGTGTAGCATTAAGAGATCAGGCAGTGAGCCTTCATTAATATGCATGGCGTGCTGCTGCCCTCCTCTTAAACTGCTGCTTCCGTGCAGGACTAGATTAGTCCTGCATGGAAGATTAGTAAATCCGGGGGAATATGTTTATTTTGCTTGTGTGCATATGTTTATGTATGCCTATGTGTGTGTGGGGTATGCTTTTGCAACTTACTTTTGAGTCTCTAATGTTTGAAGAACTGGAAGTGTGTAGTAAAACCAATATATTACAAATACTGTATAACTTTTTCCCTTATAAATAGTATAAAGAGAAAATGTTACCCTGTAACCAATTGACTGCTCTGGTAAGCAATGAGAAAGGGTATCCAATAACTTTTTTATAAGTATAAAGTCCACAATTTAACCATTGTGTGGACTTCCTTCTAGTTGTTAGTAAATGTGCCACATTTTTCCGAAATATTCCACAATATATGACATAGTACAATATTTCCCACTTTGAAGATAGAAGATTAACTATGGCTTTAGTTTCTTTATTTTTTGCTTGTTGGTGTTATGGATGGAATGGTGTTCATGATGTTGCAAGCATGCACTTACCTGTATTGTTTGATTACTTGATGCTAACTAGAGATGATTATCTATGTTTTGTGTCTGGGGGGGGTGTTGCCTGGTTTGCCCTCCTGGGCTTGAACTTTTGTGTAGTGGTTGAAGAACTGGATGTGTGATTAAACACATGAGACCCAGCTTTTATGTTATAACTGGCGCATAATCCCCCTCCCCAAGAAATAGTGTAAAAGGAATCTATTATATTGCAACCAAATGCCATTCCTGGTACGCAATGAGAAACTGGATGCCAAAGAACTTTTTATAAGTATAAAGTTACCCTTAAACCATGCTGTTGGCTCCCATCCTAGTTATTAATAAATGTTTCACATTCTGCCCATTTGTTTCATCTTATGAGAGTTAGATTAAGTGTTCCATATTTTGAAGATGGATAGCTGACTATGGCTGCAGTTTCTTTAATTCTTTTGTTTGTTGGTGCTTTGGATGTTATAGTAATGTTAAACCACACTAAATTGTCTGAAAACTAAGATACCTCAGTGTAAGAATTTAAGAATATGTAGTTTTAATTATCTCAGTCATTAAAACCTGCACATTCTTAGAGTCCTCTGCTGAGAGTTCATAGACAGTTATAATAACAGTCAGAAAAATCATAAATGTGGCATTTATAAAATGCATCTCAAAAAGTATTCATTTCTTGGAATAGGTTATTGTGACCAGACATTCCTTTCTGAGTGCTAATCATACATCTCAGATGTCTCTCCCCTGGATTTACGAAGCCCTGTAGAGCATGCAGGATTAGTCTAAGCTATTTTCGGCAATATGGCTGACGTGTGATCCAGGAATGAGCTTCCGGGACGTGAACGTGAGCTCTTAGACTAATCCTGCATGGACCAAGCTCCTGTATGCAAATTACCCTCATTTACA
Source organism: Protopterus annectens (assembly GCF_019279795.1). Lineage (NCBI taxonomy): Eukaryota > Metazoa > Chordata > Ceratodontiformes > Protopteridae > Protopterus > Protopterus annectens. Next base: position 546,484,479 of record NC_056742.1, on the reverse strand, counting down.
TGTGAAAACCATGCAAATTATGGCAATTTGTGATCCAGGAAGTCGGCAGCTGTCAGTGCAGAATAAGTGCAGTCTGCAGAAATGTACTCTGTTAGTAACCAAGTACATTTCTGCACACCACAAAACGGAGCTATGACAGCTCCAAATAAAGGCTGCATATTATTGAGGAAGCATGCCAGTGGCCAAGTAGAAGGCCATTGACATTGCAAACTGTTAAAAAAATTAAAAAAAAAATTATTTTTTTTTCGCCGATCTTGGCTGTTAAAGCATAGGGCAGTGGAGTGCAAATGGGATTGGGGGAAAAATAATAAAATAAACCTAAAATAAGCATTCTAACTAAAAGCAGTATTCTGCCATGCAAGTCAGTGGCAGGCATAAGACAACCTGGCCAGTGAGTAATGGTTGCTAAGGGGGAGGCTCAGTGTGGGACATGTAACTATGCATTAGCCAGTCATCCTATGCAAATGAGGGGAAGGACAGTGAATCCCAGATTTCACCAGGGTGTGAGGCAGGTCCCAAGAGTGTAAGAGTATAAGTAGCTGGGTGCAAGACTAGGATATAGGTGACATCATAGGGGGGTGTCAGGCATACTGTAAGTGGATTGGAGCCCTGTGGCTCAGGATTGCTCCTAGCTTAGCACAGCTAAGTTAGGGGTGTGTCCAAACCTGTCTAGCACTCTTTACAAAGTGCAAGCGGGTGTGCGCGCCACACACCGGGTTTTACAGGAAGAAAAACTAGGAAATAGCAGCTCTGTGGACATTTGAGCACTCAGTTTGCACGGCGTGCACACAGGCTTAAACAGGGAGGCAATGGGAAGGGAAAACAGCAGTAGGAAGGTAATCAAGGAGAACTAGCTTAGCTGGCAGGTGAAGTGTATCAGAATCAGCCAATTACACAGACAGCAGACCAGCCCAGCCCAGAACACTACTATAAACTAAGCAAACACCTTCCCCTCCGGTTTTTCCACACTTTACACCACCGGTGTATACAAGCGGGGACAATTTAACAAACAAACCTACAAAATGAGAAGGGCTGCAGCAGGCAACATAGAACAACATGTGCAAGAGGCTGAGGGTGGTGAGGATTTGAATACTGCTGAACAACCCACAGTGAGAAGATGGAGAAGAGCGCACAGACCCAGGGTAACCTACTAGGGATTACATGAGCTGGAGATAGTGGAGCACTATAGGGTGGACAGAGACCTCCTACAGCAAATTGTTGAGCTGTGTTGGCAACACCTGACACACCAAACTGGCCAAGGGGAACCCATCCCAGTGGATACCAAGGTATGTGTAGGCCTAGGTATACTAGCCACAGGTACCTCCCAAAGCACAACTGGGTATATCATGGGGATCTCACAGGCATCAGCATCCAGAGTATTCCAAAAGTTCCTGGATGCCATTTCAGCACATGCCAGTGATCACATATATTTCCTCAACACACATGAAATGTTGACCAGCATTATGCGTCTCTTCAACCAAATAGCAGAATACCCTGGGGTAGTGGGTGCTATAGACTGCATGCACATATGCATCAAAGCACCACCCAGTGAGCAGGGTAGGGCCTACATCAACCGCAGGGGCATCCCCTCCATCAACTGCCCGGTCGTATGTGATGCCCACCGCATTATAATGAATGTGTGTGCTGGTTCCCCTGGAAGCTATGACGATTCACACATATGGCATCTGATGCAGCTGTACCACAGATTTGCCAATTTGGACATCCCCTATGGTCACCTAGTGAGGGATGCTGGGTACCCACTGGAGCCATGGCTGATGACATCCATCAGAAATGCACACACACCTGAACAACAATGCCATAATGAGGCACACGCACAGGCCAGATATATAATAAAATGTGTGTTTGGGATGCTCAGGTCACGGTTCCAGTTTCTGGACACATAAGGTGGAGCCTTGCAGTATTCACCAGCTACGTGTACCCAAATTGTTATGGTATATGCTATTTTACACAATATGATCCTGCGGAAACAGCTGCAGCAGGAACAGCATGGGGCAGGGCCACACAGCCCCCCATCAATGCCAAGGCCTGTACAGGCAAATAGTGACTTGGAGGAGGAACAACCTGAGCCTGCCCCAGTAGGCAGAAGGAGGCATGCCCAGTATGCCCTGGCCTTGGCAAAGAGGCAATGCATAGTATATGCACTAACATAGTAGGGACCCAGGGAATGACACCTCTCTCTGACTCGCACAGACAGTAAAAGGGATGTTAAACATGACACTACCTGTGCTCAAACATGTAAAAGGAGTGTACTATGTGCATCTGACATAGGCAGCCCTCCTGCACCATCCTCAAGTCTGGCACACCCTCAAGGTAAGTCAATCAACCTACCAACTGCCAAACGGAGTAGAATGTGTTGTTACCTGTAGCTATAGGATGGATGTGAGCATGCAAGGGAATTGGGTGGCCGAATGTTATGGCAGCAGACAGTAGACACCTATAGTGGCACCATGGCATATGTAATACATACTGTAGTCACCATAGCAGCCAGTACTACACAGGGTGACAAAACCCACTGCAGGAAAGGGGCTGAGCGACATGTGTGTCCATAAGACCCACACATGCCAGTCAGGAAGGTTCACATACCCAAAAACAGTCTCAGCCAGCAGGACAGGTGTAGACAAATGCAAACAAATGCTGTACTATGGCCTCTGAATGAGCCCTATGGGTAAGCCCTCCCCCAGGCCTACACAGACAGACTACAGCATACCAGGCAGTTGGATGTAAGTTGTGAAGGCTAGGAAGTCAGAAACTAATATGTAGGTAAGTAAAGCTAAGTTCTGTAGTACACTGGTATGCCTCTAGCCAGCACGATAGGTAAGACTACAGACTCAAATGGTGTACCTGACATACCAGTACAGTCCTAGCAAATGTTTACAAGTGTCATATGTGCTCCCCCATCCTCCGTACACTTATAGCAACAGTCAGGTGTGCCCCTCCCACTCCTGTGTAGAAATGTAGAAACAGTCAGGTGTCCCCCCCGCTATGCAGAAATGTAGCAACAGTCAATGCCGAATGACTGATGGATACCCTGCAGACACAGCATGCTACCTGTTGGTGTACAACACAAAGGTCAGCGCCGCAATACAAACTACCTGGACTTGATCCACACATGCAATACAGATGGCCATACTGGGCATGCTCACACACTTAAACACATGAAGGCCATGTCTGCAAACACCAGTGGACCAACATAAAGGCCATGTCTGCAAACACCAGTGGACCAGACATATCTGGTAGTCGCAGTTCTTAGTGCAGACACATGTCAGTATGCACCTCTCCTGCCTTTCATACACATTGGATAGGAATACAGACACATATGTAAGGACAACACACTATAATAAGCCAAAGGTAGATGGACATAGATGTGTGGAAGAGGGTGACCATGACAAGGAGCCATCTGGGCCTGTCACACCCCGCACACAAAACCACCAGGAAATAAACTAAGAACAAAAGTTGAAGAACAAACTCCAGGAAAACAGCAACCAGTCAACTTGAACTCTTTATTCACCAAAAAAAACAGTTGTTAAGCTCTTTCGAAAATATTCATCAGAACAACATCGTTTTATCAAAAACATTCCTAATATATACCCCTCACTAATTAATCACATGATGTATTCAATTAATCATTTAAAGTAAAACTAACACATTTTTAAAAACCATTACTAAATATAAAATTATCTAATACTATATGCCAATAATTTTAACAGGGGAGTGATAGAACAACTGTTATTTAATCCAGGATAATTACAGGTATCCAGTAAAATCTGCCATCTAAGTTCCTGTTTCTCTAAATGGTGATTTATTATCCTCCCCTGTAAATCATTGCGTATTTGTTCTATAATTAAAAAATTTAAATTGCGATTGTCATATTTTTCAACGTGCCTATAAAGTGCGTTTGTACATTTTTTATTTTTGATATCTAAAACATGTTCATATATCTGCTTTTTAAAAGCCCTGATCATTTTTCCAATATAAAATGCTAAACATTGATTACATTGCACAACATAAACAACATTGGATGTATTACATGAAAAATGTCCTTTAACTTTACACTTCCTGTTCCTAATGCAAAACCTATCCATAGTATTTATATAGGAACATAAAGAACAACAACCACATTTTTTGTACCAAGCTGAGTCTGTCTCATACCTGTACTATAAAAATTCCCTTTTTCCAATCTAACTTTTAGAGACCTATCCTTTTTATAGACGACAGTTGGTGTGGGACCCACCTTTTCCACCAAGTCATTATTTTTAAGCATTACATACCAATTTTTACGAATACTACTAAAAATCAAATCACTATCCAAATTGAAAGTAGTGATACAACTAAGTATGTATTTATTCCCTTCAGTTGATGTATTGACATAGTTCCTTTTATCATTCAACTGACAACCCAATATGGGTAAATATGTTCCATTTCCTCTTTTGATAATAACTTCATTATATACCCTATTTAATAGATCTTCTGGGCCGGCCCTTCTTCGAAACATATCAACTATCTTGTTAGCTTTTCTAATAAACTGATAATTTTTAGAAACCATTTTGGCCGCCTGAACAAGCTGCCCCTTTACTACTGCTTTTTTGGTGTTTGGGGTGCCAACTAGAATAATGTAGATATGTGTTGGAAAAGGTTGGTTTCCTATATAAATTAGAATAAAAACAATGATTTTCAAAATCCTTTCCAACCTCAACATCTAAAGTGGAAATAGAACTTGAGTCGTAATAGGACGAGACACTCAAAAAAATCAACTGTATTATCTATACATATTAAAAATTCATTCAGTTTGTCCTCCGTATCAGTCCAATATATAAAAACATCATCGAAAAATCTAAGATATATGGACCAACATTGAGAATACATACTCTGTAAAATACACTGAGATTCCCAATGAGCCATAACATAATTTGCAAAACTGGGGGCACATGCTGCCCCCATCACCACACCAGTAGTCTGTTTATAGGTTTGGCCTTCAAAATGAATAAAATTATTTTTTAAAACTACTTCCATAAGGTTTGCACAAGCATTTACTGTCGTATTATTTAACATGTTTGTTGAATATAATTCCTGTTCAAACCAAACTAAACCCAATTCATGAGGTATGACAGAAAATAGATCATGAACATCCATGGTCACAAAAAAATCCATTTTCACTGTAAGGTAAATTGTTTAATTTATACAAAACCGCCATGAGTCCTTTAATATATTGGTATTATTTGATATACCATTTTTTTTCTTGTTATCAATCCATTTGTGATTGCACAAAAAATCCTGCACCATCCTTCTAATATTCCCATCCTTACTAATCTGATCTCCCCTTATAAAAATCTTTCAACACTACGCTCAGCTAATAAACTTCTTATTGCCAGCAACCCTTCTAATAACAAAGCAGGTGATTCCCTCTTCTCCAATGTTGTGGGTAGAATCTGGAACAAACTTCCTAATACACTCACCTCACTCTCATCCTCTGTAATCTTTAAAAAACACCTTAGAGACCACCTTAAAATACATTGGCTTTGCCCCTGCTCAAAGCCTGATTGAATCTACTTTTCATCTCTCCCCTCCCCTGGTTCCTACTCTCTTGCTTCCTTAACAATTACCCTCCAATATCTTATGAACAACACTATAACAAGTTTCCTAATGTTCAATTGTTTTAGTTTTGATTGACTTCACATGAACCCTACTAAAGCATTAAGACTTGTTTATTTTTTACTTCTACTCTAATGAAACGTTACATTATTCACGATTTATTTTTTTTTTCATGTCTTATTTTGTAATGTGAAACTAGTCTTTTTTTAGAATATTTTGAATGTATTAATTTACTTATGTTGGAGCTTTTCTCCTCGGGCCTCTACTGAAAAGGGATATGTATCCAGCTAGACTAGCCCGGTCAACAAATGTAAATAAATAAATAAATAAATAAATACATTTTGCCATGTAATAGGTTTTAGACCTGCACCCATCAACTATTGGTCTAAGGGATGGGTGTTCAAGACATTTATGTATTTTTGGTATACCAAAAATACTAGCTAAAGCTGGTTTATCATTCAGCATAAAATCATAATCATCCTTATTAATCTCGTATTGCAAAAGCATGTCATACAAAAGTGAATCAATTCTCCGAAATGTCACATTAATTTAATTTCTTGACACTTCGCAATATTTATCAGTAAAAAGGAAGGCATTGATTTGATATTGGTAATCAACTGAATTCATAACAATGTCACTGTCATTAACCAAATCATGGAGTAAAACATTTTCATTATCAGTAACATTTGTAAAATTAGACCCATTCTTATTATTTACAATATTATGAATGTCATATTCACACATTTTTTCAAAAGTTAAAATGGAGTTAATCAATGGTGGATTGAATACACTGGGCCGGTATAATGAATTTTTCTTAGCATATGACTCATTAAATAACATTTTAAGATTTAGTTTTCTTGTGAATAATTTTAAATCACAAAGTACATCAATTACATTTGCTCGTCGAGCTTGTACAAAAGTAAAGCCTTTTGACAATATATCAGCATGTCCAGTGTTAAGAACTTTGGTTGAATAATTATATATTTTAAAGTCACCCAGTGTTGTCAATAATGTCTAAGTTCAAAGCCATTACATTAGTTACAGTTTCATTTAACTCCACCAGTTCACAACGTGCATCAAAAGCCCCCAAAATTCCTTCTTCGGTTACAGAAACAGGTTTGCATTTGTTTGCAGAAGAAAGTGTATCCAGCACCACTGGGTTCCCTAGGCAACCAACGAAGGGCCAATCAACGGTTGGATAATGGTAGTAATGTCAACACGCAAGTGGATGAGATGGTCCCTTTAGAGGGGGCAGGCCCATGGCAGTCTGAACGCATTCAAAATCAGAATTTGAGGAAGCGGCTTCCCTCATGGAGACAACAGGATATCAGGGAAGCACATTTCAAACAAGGAACTCATCCGAAACAAACCAACAGTTACTACAGGAGATAACTGAACAGTTTGATGTCGTTTATCAATACAAACCCGAAACTCTGGGTGACTTTAAAATATATAATTATTCAGCCAAAGTTATTAACACTGGACATGCTGATATATGTCAAAAGGCTTTACTTTTGTACAAGCCCGACGAGCAAATGTAATTGATGTACTTTGTGATTTAAAATTATTCACAAGAAAACTAAATCTTAAAATGTTATTTAATGAGTCATATGCTAAGAAAAATTCATTATACCGGCCCAGTGTATTCAATCCACCTTTGATTAACTCCAATTTAACTTTTGAAAAAATGTGTGAATATGACATTCACAATATTGTAAATAATAAGAATGGGTCTAATTTTACAAATGTTACTGATTATGAAAATGTTTTACTCCATAATTTGGTTGATGACAGTGACATTGTTATGAATTCATTTGATTACCAGTATAAAATCAATGCCTTGCTTTTTACTGATAAATATTTCGAAGTGTCAAGAAATGAAATTAATGTGGCATTTCTGAGAATTGATTTACTTTTGTATGACATGCTTTTGCAATACGAGATTAATAAGGATGATTATGATTTTATGCTGAATGATAAACCAGCTTTAACTAGTATTTTTGGTATACCAAAAATACATAAATGTCTTGAACACCCACCCCTTAGACCAATAGTTGATGGGTGCAGGTCTAAAACCTGTTACATTGCAAAATGGATTGATAACAAGACAAAAAAATGGTATATCAAATAATACCAATATATTAAAGGACTCATGGCAGTTTTTGGATAAATTAAACAATTTACCTTACAGTGAAAATGGATTTTTTGTGACCATGGATGTTCATGATCTATTTTCTATCATACCTCATGAATTGGGTTTAGTTTGGTTTGAACAGGAATTATATTTAACAAAAATGTTAAATAATACGATGATAAATGCTTGTACAACCCTTATGGAAGTAGTTTTAAAAAAATAATTTTATTCATTTTGAAGGGCAAACCTATAAACAGACTGGGTCTATATTATAATAACGAAAATCCCTTTAAGCGAATGTGAAAACACCAACACGAATATGCCGAACGTACCAAACTGCAAAATACAAAAAATCAAATCCCCATAGTTGGCCAACTCTACCTCCCATTACATACTGCCTACCCAAACAAAATAAATAAACCACATGCATACACTAACCAAAACCCTATTTCTAACCCTAAAGTAAAGCACCAAAATCCTACTTCTAACTCTACACTAAACCTTACATACATTACTATCTATGGACTTATCTTAACCCGCACCCTAACCCTAAGGTCCGTAACTATCACACACTTACCCTACAGCGATATACCAAAACAAAACAAATAATCCACACATACATTTAACAAAACCCTAATTCTAACCCTACACTAAACCTTACATACATTAGCTATCTATGCATTTACCTTAACCTGCACCCTAACCCTAAGGTCCATAACTATCGCACATTTACCTTACGGAACTGTACTGCAGACGGGCCAACCATGACACTTCGACTTTTTGAATTTCGCGGTTTAGTACAATCGGCATAATCGCGGTTCGTGCAATACCTGTAGGTGTTTTCGCATTCACTTAAAAGGATTTTCGCTATTATAATATAGACCCAACAGACTACTGGTGTGGCGATGGGGGCGGTATGTGGCCCCAGTTTTGCAAGTTATGTTATGGCCCATTGGGAATCTGAATATATTTTACATAGTATGTATTCTCAATGTTGGTCCATGTATCTTAGATTTTTGGATGATGTTTTTATATATTGGATTGATATGGAAGACAAACTGAATTAATTTTTAATATATATAGACGATACGGTTGATTTTTTTGAGTTTTTCATCCCATTACGACTCAAGTTCTATTTCCTTTTTAGATGTTGAGGTTGGAAAGGATTTTGAAAATCATTGTTTTTATTCTAATTTATATAGGAAACCAACCTTTTCCAACACATATCTACATTATTCTAGTTGGCACCCCAAACACCAAAAAAAGCAGTAGTAAAGGGGCAGCTTGTTCGGGAGGCCAAAATGGTTTCTAAAATGATCAGTTTATTAGAGAAGCTAACAAGATAGTTGATATGTTTCGAAGAAGGGCCGACCCAGAAGGTCTATTAAATAGGGTATATAATGAAGTTATTACCAAAAGAGGAAATGGAATATATTTACCCATACTAGGTTGTCAGATGAATGATAAAAGGAACTATGTTAATACATCAACTGAAGGGAATAAATACATACTTAGTTTTATCACTACTTTCAATTTGGATAGTGATTTGATTTTTAGTAGTATTCGTAAAAAATGGTATGTAATGCTTAAAAATAATGACTTGGTGGAAAAGTTAGGTCTCACACCAACTGTGGTCTATAAAAAGGATAGGTCTCTAAAAGTTAGATTGGAAAAAGGGAATTTTTATAATACAGGTATGAGACAGGCTCAGCTTGGTACAACAAATGTGGTTGTTGTTCTTTATGTTCCTATATAAATATTATGGATAGTTTTTGCATTAGGAACAGGAAGTATAAAGTTAAAGGACATTTTTCATGTAATACATCCAATGTTGTTTATGTTGTGCAATGTAATCAATGTTTAGCATTTTATATTGGAAAAAACAGCAGGGCTTTTAAAAAGCCGATATATGAACATGTTTTCGATATCAAAAATAAAAAATGCACAAACGCACTTTATAGGCATGTTGAAAAATATGACAATAACAATTTAAATTTTTTAATTATAGCACAGATACACAAGGATTTACAGGGGTGGATAATAAATCAACATTTAGATAAACAGGAACTTAGATGGCAGATCTTACTGGATACCTGTAATTATCCTGGATTAAATGACAGTTGTTCTATAACTCACCTGTTAAAATTATTGGCATATAGTATTAGATAATTTTATATTTAGTAATGTTTTTTAAAAATTTGTTAGTTTTACTTTAAATGATTAATTGAATACATCATGTAATTAATTAGTGAGGGGTATATATCGGGAATGTTTTTGATAAAATGATGTTGTTCAGATGAAAATTTTCAAAAGCGCTTAACAACTGTTTTTTCTTGGTGAATAAAGAGTTTGAGGTGACTGGTTGCTGTTTTCCTGGAGTTTGTTCAACACCCAGCACACAGCCAAAGGGCCCCAAACACATGAGGTGCAGATGTCACTCACTGCAGATACTAGCCACCAGTATCTGTCAGCATGACAGACTATGTGGTGCATGTGCCAGCTGTGCAACATGACTGTACAAGGAAATAGTCATCTAGTAGCTGTATACACGTACCTGTGACATATGACCCCTTGCGTGCCCAGATGTGGCATGTCAACCCCTACATGAATGGGTTATGGCCCATGCACACACTGCCCTCCCCATAGCAGTATTATGAAAAGCCTGCTACGGTCATCCAATGTGAAATGCACCTTTGGGAGAGCTGTAGCTCAATAATCTCCATGGCGCATCTCATAACTGCGTACTGCTGTAGTGATAAACTAGTTAGGTTGTAGTTCTAACCCCAGACTTGGCCATTGTGCAAGTGTGTGTTTGTGTGTGTGTCTGACTGTGTAGACAGAAATGCTCTTTAGGCTACTCACATTCCATACAATTCATATACTCAACTTTGGCAAGGCTGCTGATGTCACTCACCTTGAACTACACCTCTGGGAAAATCATAACCCAGTGATCTCCGTAGCGCATCTTGTAACTTTGTACAGCTTTAGTGTGAGTAAAGTAATTAGATAGGTGTTCTAACCCCAGGCCTGGTAACTGTCTGTGTCTAACTGTGTACAGCGCAATATTTTTTAGGCTACTCACACTCCGTACAATTCATATACTCAACTTTGGCAAGACTGCTGATGTCACTCACATAGAAATACACCTCTGGGAAGTTTATTACCCAGTAATCTTCATAATGCATCCTGTAACTGCGTACTATTCTAGTGTGATAAAGTAGTTAAGTAGGTGTTCTAACCCCAGACTTGGTGACTGTGTTTGAATGTGTATGTGTCTCACTGAGTAGAAAGCAATGCTTTTTAGGCTACTCACACTCCTTACAAATCATATACTCAACTTTGGCAAGGCTGTTGATGTCATTCACCTAGAAATACGCCTCTGGGAAAGTAATACCCCAGTAATCTCTATAGTGTGTCTTGTCACTGCTTTCTGCTGTAATGTGATAAAGTAATCAGGTAGGTGTTTTAACCCCAGACCTGGAAACTGTGTGTTTGTGTATGAATCTGTGTGTATGTGTGTGTGTGTGTGTGTGTGTGTGTGTGTGTGTGTGTGTGTGTGTGTGTGTGTGTGTGTGTGTGTTTGTGTGTGTGTGTGTCTGACTGAGTAGAGAGCAATGCTTTTTAGGCTACTCACACTCCGTACAATTTATATACTCAACTTTGGCAAGGTTGCTGATGTCACTAACCTAGACATACACCTCTGGGAAGGGTGCAGCCCAGTAATCTAAGTAGTGCGTCCTATAACTGCGTACTGCTGTAGTGTGATTTAGAACTGTAGTAGGGTTCCATCTCCACCCGTGGCAGTACTGGATGTTTTGTGTGGGTTCCAATGTCTGTGTATGGAGCAATGCATTATAGGCTACGCACTCGCAGTACATTTCAAATGCCCTACTTTGGCAATCCTGCTGCCATTCATTGTGAAATACAACTTTGTGGAAAAAGTTCCATAGTAATCCCTGTGGTGTGACCTATAACTGCTCCATGCTGCAGTGTGATATAGGCCTTGGTCAGGAGTTCAATACACCCACATGTCAGTTGTGGATGTTTTGTGTGTGTCTCACTGTCTGTGTAGGGAGCAATGCATTTTAGGCTAGTCACTCGCAGTACAGTTGAAATGCCCTTCTTTGGTAATCCTGCTGATGTCATTCATTGTGAAATACACCTTTGGGGAAAGATTTCTCTAGTAATCCCTGTAGTACATCCTATAACAGCTCCATGCTGTCATGTGATATAGATCTCAGTCAGGGGTTCTATACCCACATGTCAGTTGTGGATATTTTGTGTGTGTCTCACTGTCTGTGTAGGGAACAATGCATTTTAGGCTAGTCACTCGCAGTACAGTTGAAATGCCCTACTTTGGTAATCCTGCTGATGTCATTCAATGTGAAATACACCTTTGGGGAAGAAATACTTCAGTAATGTCCATGATGCGTACTATAACGGCGTAGTGCTGTAGAGTAATAAACTAGTTAGGTAGGGATTCAGCTCCCAGACATGACAGGTGTGTGGGTGTGTGTGTTTGTAACTCGTATCCTGTGTAGAGGTGGTTCTGGGTGTGTGACACCTGTGGGTAATGTAGAGGGGTTTTGCTTATTTCTTTTATGGTGGCCCTACTATATATCACAATGTCAACCATACAGGGATAACAGATGTAAATTAGCTGAGAGGCTGGGGTGTAAAGCAATACCCATACATGTGACATCAAGGCCAGCCAATCACAGTTAGCAACCCCACTATTACCCAGAGCACACACTCAACCCATGTGTCATATGCACACACATGCCTAGGCAACAGCCAATATGTGGGTAGTACACTGCATATTGGCCACTGATAGTAACTATGTAGTGATAGCAGTGGGCTACAGAGGGTATGCCACCCTGCCCATCTGTCCAATATGCATGTACATGCAGAGAGTGCACCTCTACCATGTTCCCCAATGGACACCTGCACCACCTATGGTGCCTTCACATGTGACTCACAATGGACATACCATGCCTGACAACATGCCCTGTATGGACAGATGACACTGACATCAGGGAAAGCAGTTAGCATGCTATCAATGTAGGTGCAGGGTAAACCTGCTGCCCATTACCAGTTCCTGCCACAGGTGGGCAAGACTGGCACATCTGATGATAATCTGTGTTCACAACATGGGCCAGGCACCCAGGTACAGTAGCACATGTCACTGTACATGCACGTGGGAGGTGTTCACATCCCAGACACCATCCATGTCATGGACTAAGTGATGCACAGCATTGGCCACACACAATAGCCACCTAGGTTACTGGATGAGGGATGCAATACCCACCTGTGTGTGTGAGCCACAATGCAGACCATTGTCATGTGGCCTGATGCCAAGGTATACCCATCGCCTACCCTTGTACAGCCTGCTGGCACAGTTGACCACCACACACCCATGCAGTCATGCACCCATGCATGTCAGAAATGACACCATGTCTGTTCATGTGTGTGTTGTATGGTGCATATGTCCACATCTACACTCACTACAACCCACCAGGGCATACTGAAGCATGCTGTCTGATGACTGACACCTCCTTATGCTCTTTGCTCATACGACCTCCGTATGACCCATGTGGTGCATGTGATAACTGCACATTGATGTGTTGTGGCAATTCCACTAATGATGAGTTGCACTCCTGGCCCTGCCAAGTGTGTCAGTCTGTGTGCGCCCCTGTGTGAGTGTGCCTGTCTTGACACTGGCACCTGTTCATGCAGACAGGCATGTTTACGTCACCTACCGTATATCTACTGTATCCCTGTTGCAGATGTCTCTCACCATCACATATATGTTCTGAGTGCTCCACGGCAGGTAACTCATGTGGAGCATCCAATAACCGCATTGAACTGTGATAGCACTACATAGTTGTTGGGGGTTTGATACCCTGTGCTGGTAGGTGCATGACACAAACATGCTTCAGTTTTACTCTCCCACCCCTCCCTGACATGTATTTGCCTCTGTCTGCCTCCCCACCCCCTCTCTGGAGGATGTGGAGGCCCACACCTGCTTTGCTTAGGCAGCAGCATGTGTAATTTAAGTGATGCTCATGATCAGCTGATGGCCTCTGCATGAATTTCAGCCCTCCCCTAGCTGACTGAATGTGGAACAGCTGTGGTAACATTCCCATAGCCAAATGCATGGAAACACACTCCAATACCTAGGAACATCATGGTGGTGTTGGCCCTTTTCAATTACTGTGAGCAGGAACTAGATATGCTGTTTGGCAAACATCAGCTCAGATGGTTTGGGGATTTACCTCTAACAACATACACTGTGGAAAGAGGGAAACGAACAGGAGGAGGATATGCCTGACCTGACTACAGACTGTAAGTGCTGCTATACTGCATTTGGAGTAATGTTGGTTTAACAGTGTTTGTCTGGGTATGATTGTTGAACATGTCACAATACCTGCCATGTCAGTTCCATGTATATGAGGAATCCCCATCTGCAGGGCATCTGCAGACTGGGCAGTGTTGTGCCTTTGGTTTCATGTGTTAGCCACGGTGCATCTATCTGTGGAATGCAGAAGATAGTGTGAGGATTGCAGTCTGTAGATAGTGAAGGCTGTGATAGTTAATGACATCATATCCCTCATAAGACATAGTCCATATTTTGTAAAACTATGCTAGCTTACCATATGTGGCTGTGGCTGTGTTCCCATTGGTTGTGGTTAGGCATTTTCACACAGATGTATCTTACCCTGTGCTGTGACATGGCTGTTGAGCCTGCTATATATGCAGGTACATGTGCATTCCCCCATTGTTGCATGCCTAGCAGCCTAGTGTACTTACCCAGTGAGATGTGATGTGCAGATACTTGCCAGATGTACTGCTATCGGGCCTCCCTTAAAAGTAATGAATGTCAGACAGAGCAGTGGGATGCTGTACAGATGTATGTCAATATCTAGTGGGTAGTATGTGTCCATGGCACCCCTGTACCAGCAGTCATTATCTATCAGGCCAGACAGGAGTGTGTGAATCCAAAACCTATGGTGGCAAATGTATTCCAGTCGTTATGTGTTATACCTATCTACATGGCTGTCTACATCCATATTGTCAGGCCTGGTACACATGTTGTGCATTAAGGGATTATGTATAAACCTCTGGACTGTACAGGGTGTGTCTGAAGTTCCACATATATTGGCAAATATCTCTGCTGCACTCCACAGGGGTATTACATGCTAGCTTTACTTTACAATGATTTCCTCAGGATGTCTGTCAGTAGCCAATGGCACACATTTTATAAGCAGATGTCACCTTACACACACACCATGTCTGTGAAGACAATCCCAGTGACAGTAGTAATAGTCAAGTAATATACCTGCTATACATACCTGTCATTCCCTTGCACTACAACTTGGGGACTATAGGGGCTGGGGTAAGTCTACACTCCAAGTCCAGGACATATGGTGGAAATATATGTACATATACTTATCCAGATAGCCATAAAAAAAAAAAAAAAAAAAAATATATATATATATATATATATATATATATATATATATAAAAAATTACACATGTGACTACTTCCAATTACCACTGTCATGTCAACCACCCAATATAAATCCCTACAGCGTGTGGATGTGGTCCCTTTACATTTCCTGTGTGATGGACATCCTTCCTGTGTGTGGGCATCAGTGTTACAGACAGCAGGTAGCAATGCCTCTTACAGGAGAACTTGCACACTCAAGAGTGGCCACATATTTGTAGGAAGATCAGGAACTACAGACAGACTGAGTAGAGTTGTGTTATGCTTTGCATAGTACTGGTGTTAGTGTGTGTGTGTGTGTGTGTGTGTGTGTGTGTGTGTGTGTGTGTGTGTGTGTGTGTGTGTGTGTGTGTGTGCGTACATACTAGTATACCTTGGAATGCAGTCTGTCTGCATAGCTCACTACTAGGGGCCTATCCTCTTGCTGGACAGAGGTATGCCTATCATGTGTTGTCCGTCCACCGCACAGGTCCTATGTCAGATATTACACTGGCAGTGTGTGTGCTGCATGCTATCAGTACATGGCTACATCCATTTCTGTGTCTAACCTCAATTCACTGACTAAGGGTATGTTGCAGACTATCCTCTGACACCAGCACCTTGCTTAGTGTATGGCAACAGTGTTCCACATATGTGCCTGTGTTCCAGCCTCTGTCCTCCATCTACATACAAAGCTTTGCACATTTGTCATGCTGTTGGGGTATGTTCTGTAGTGGGCTGTGAGTATATCACACTGCCATTGCTGCCATTAGTCCACTGCTGTTATACCCCCCACACATACAGTGGGGCTGGGGCCATATATGTGTGGGCGTCACCTACACAATACATGTGTGCCCTTATAAACTCCAGAGGCCAGTGTATGTAACAGTGGTAAATGGGCCTGTATTATTGAGTGTAGGTGGGGAGCACCATAAATGACTTAGGCTGTTACAAAATGTGGGGGTATCAGGGGTGAGCTGCCAAAAGGTATCTGGATGTACAGTACCGTATACTTCACCTATATTGACATTATGTACATGAATTGGGGTACTGCAAGCCTACTGCCTACTGCCATACAGACTGTTCTGTTTGTCGGTGTGCTCGAGATGGTGTCAGTTATGCCTTGTTATGTACCAGTTACAACCCATTTGATCATAAAACGTCTTTACCTCCTAATGAGTTTGTACAGAGTGTAGATAGAGGCTGCTGAACTACACACCTGCAGTACATACTGTTGATTGATTGGTATCCCGTGGTTCAGTCTGTCTTCACTATTGTACAATTTGAAGGGCTTGGCCTGGACAGCAACAGTTGTGAACCTTTCCCGACTACTGTATTAGTGTAACTGTTCCACAGTTGCAGTACTCTGTTTATATGGTTGTCAGTATCTGAACAGCTATATGACATGGCATATAGAACTGCTATAGTACATAATTAAAGGATTCCCATTTCTGAAAACCTGTGTGTGGTGTCTTTCCTATGACCTTTCTATGGGTATATGTTACAGGCAATGATTGACATTTGTATGGTTGGCCCATACAGTGTCCAGTTGTTCAGGTGTTAACTGTAGGCATAGTGGCTGTTTCATGTGCACCTTCTACATATGTATCTTACTGTACATATATCTGCGTGTGTATGTGTAGTCATATAAATATATATATATATATATATATATATATATATATGTATGTATCTGCATATCTGTGTCTGTGTATCTGTATCCTGGGGATGTTGATGGCTTCCACATATTACATGTCCTATGGGAGGCAGACTGTACTTGGTAGTGTATTGCAGGGCCCACATGGTTGGCTGTGGGGGGGATGCCTATTCATACAAGACATATAGTGTGTGGGGCCTCTCAAACCCATTAATGGTGCATGTGGATATATGTGCATTTATTAATCTGCCATTGCTATCTACAGATGTATGGCCATATATACTTATATAGATTTATATATCTGCTAACATATATATATATATATATATATATATATATATATATATATATATATATATAAAAAACTATGTCTGTATATACCTATATAAAGTGCTGTGTATATGTAGACATATAGGTGTAGACACATATATGTGTCTATTTAGGCATATGCATGTATATATGTGCATATATATTGATATATATGTATATAGTTTTAGAAATTTATATATATATCATTGGGAGGGTGGCCTAATGGTTACTGTGTTTGCCTTACAAACACAAAGTACAGGGTTTGAATCTCACAGGGAATAATTGGCTAGGCTTAAAATGGTTATCAAGGGCAGTTAGCCTAGTACTAATCTATGAACCTAAATATGCCTGTGACATTTAGAGAAAAGTCATAAAATATTTAGGGAGGGTAGCCTAATGGTTAAGGTGTTTGCTTTACAAACACAAAGTGCAGGGTTTGAGTCTCACAAGGGATAATTGGCTAGGCTTAAAATGGCTCACAAGGGCAGTTAGCTTAGTACTAATCTGTGAACCTATATATATTAATTTCTAAAACTATATATATATATATATATATATATATATATATATATATATGCATATCTCGATATAATTTATCTGTTTAGATATTAATATATTTACACACACATATACAGCTAGATGCTGGTATACATTGTCTGTACTGTTGCATGACTGGAATGGATGATATGTTTCCGAAAACATCAGATTTGTTTGTATCTGTTATTGCTTAGTGGCAAATCACTTTGTTTCTGGTGTGCAGGGTCCTTGGTTTGAGCCTTGCAAGAGCTGTTTATTTTGTTGTTGGGCAGAACACGGCCTGTTGGATACATAGTGATTAAGGCACTTTAAAGCAGTTGTAAGCAGGTTTGTCTGGGTTTGTGTGGAGCTAATCAATGCCTACACAGGTTAAGCAATTCAGCAGCTAACTGAGTATAAGAAACTGTAACCAGACTTTAGCAGTACTTACCTCCAAGCAGACCTGCGTACAACTACTTTAAAGTGCCTTAATTACTCTTTATCCATCGACCCTTGTTCTACCTAGCAACAAAACAAACAACCGCTGCTAGGCTTGAACACAGGACCATGCACACCATAGCCAAAGTACTTTACCTCTAAGCCATCTCAGATATATGTAAGCCTGCTGTATTCACAAACATATCATCCAGCCCAGTCATTCAACAGTACAGAGAATATATTCCAACATGTAGATGTATGTGTGTGTGAAAATATATTAATGTCTAAACAGATACAACATATTGATATATGTATATATATATATATATATATATATATATATATATATATACACACACACACACACACACACACACACACACACACACACACACACACACACACACACACACACACACACATATATGTAAGCAGATATTTATATCTATATAGGTATATACGGACATACATCTGTAGATAAAGTGGGAACATAGCAGAAACATATATGCCCACATGCACCATTAATAGGGTTTACAGGCACAAACAACATACGTCATGCATGAATAGATATTACCTCCGCAGCCAAACATGTCTGCCCTGAAATGCACTACCAACTGTTGCAGATCCCATATCCAGGACCTTACATGGCAAGGGCACAAGATGTTAACAGTACTTCTTCCCACCTGTATGATGTCAGGCTGGTATCAGTAACATATCATGCAGTACAGTCAGGCTCATAATGACTCCCATTTTGCAGTCATCTGTTACCTTTGTTAGCCAGAGTCCTGTACTGTTGGCCTGTACTTCAGAGATGTAGATGCCAAACAACAGTTGTCCCAGGACTGAACCCTGAGGTACTCCACTTGTCACTTGTCTGGTGATGGATTTGGAGTCAGTTACACTTACAGTTTGGGTTCTGTCAGTAAGCCATGTGGCAAACCATCGAGTGGCATATTGATGTATGGCTGGATTAGTATGTTAATCTATGTTTCCAGAATGGGGGATGGTGTTGAAGGGCTTGGCGAGGTCCACATAGGCTTTGTGGACTGCCTTACCCTCTTCAACAGCAATGCAGACTCAGTCAAAGCAGTCAATCAGTTTCAGGAGACAAGACTGGCCCTCCATGAGCCCAATCTGTGTGGGGTCCAGTGTTTGAGGGTTGCCAATGTCTGTGTTCAAAACATCCCTGATAATGCATTCCATGGCCATGCAGATCAAGCTCGTCAGACTGATATAATGGTAGTTCCAGGGATCACAGGTGGATACCCCCTTGTGGAGCAGGATAATTGCAGCTGTGCACCACTCAGTGGCCACCAGGCCTGATGTGAGGCTATGATTACACATGACAGTTAGGTGAGTTGCCATTTCATTTTGTAGTTCATGTAGTACACAGCCCAGAATGTAATCCGGTCCCATGGATGATGTATTCTTAGCTGTGGATAGTGCGGTTCCTGCCTCTGTGGCCGTGATTACTGGACAATGGAACTTTTTTTGTATTGACATGGGCCCTTTTGGAGGTGAGGGGGGTGAATGTTGCACTACAGCAATCTTCCAGGATATTGGTACATTCCATGGGAGCAGTCTATGTAATGCCATTCTGTTGTAGCTCAGAGCATTTCTGAGCATTGCCAGTTAGATTCTGGACATAACTATAGAATGCTGTGTGGTTGTCTGTGGAATCTGTGGATATTTTAGTTACATAACCAGCTTTGGAGGATTCCATGAGGGATTGCAACATCTTACCGGGGCTGGTATGGGAGTTGTTTGCATCCCTGTATTATCCTTTTTTCTTCAACGGTGTCTAACTTCTGTTGTATACTCTGTTAATGGCAGGAGACCACCAGACTGGCTTGCTTATTTGGGAGGTGAGCATCGTGGTTCTATGTGGGATGTCAGGAATCATGCACAAGTGGATGTGCTCATACAGTGCCCTAGTGCAGGATTCATCAGTTGAACTGCCAGCTCCTGTCTCCATGGGGTTAACAAACATTGTCACTTCTGCCTTGAGTAGCATGAAGTTGGCTTTGGAGAGGTCTTTTATGGACAACTGTATATACATTCCTTTCACATGTTCAGTTTGATTAGCCTATGGTGGGATTACTTTGGTGAAACCGCAGTCTTATGTACTGTTGTGATAGCTTAGTGGTTAGTTACTGTGACTATAGTGTACAGAGTTCATGACCTGCAAAAGCAGGTTATTTTTGTTCTGACCAGAACAGCAGTTAATGCATACAGACTAATTAGGGCAATTTAGGTTCGTCACACTCAATACAATTCAAATACCCTACTTTGAGAATCCTGTTAATGTCAATCACTGTGAAGTACACCTTTGGGGAAAGAGTACTGCAGCAATGTCTGTGGTGCATGCTGTAACAGTGTAATACTGTAATGTGATATAGAACTCTGGTAGGGGTTCTATTCTCACACATGGGAGTTGTGGATGCTTTTGTGTCTGTTCCTGTGCTTGTGTAGAGAGCAATGCATGTTTGGCTAGTCACACTCACTACAATTCATTTGCCCTATTTTGGCAATCCTGCTGATGTCACTCACTGTGAAATAAACCTTTGGGGAACAGCTACTCCAGTAATCTCTATGGTGTGTTCTATAATTGCATAGTGCTGTAGTGTAATAACTAGTTAGGGGTTCTAATCTCAGGTGTGTGTTGATGTTTGTCATTCATGTCCTGTGTGGAGGTGGTTGTGAGTGTGTAACAATTGGACTCAATGTTGAGTGGGTATTTAAAATTTCTTATATGGTGCCCCTAGCATAAATCACAATATCCACCATGCAGGGATAACAGATGGGATATCAGTACATAGTCAGTCAGGGGTTCGATACCCTGGACTGGTAGGTGTGTGACACAAACATGCTTACCTTTTACTCTCCCAACCCACCCTGACTTATCTTTGCCTCTGTCTGCCTCTCTCACTCCCTCTCTGGTGGATGTGGAGACTTACACCTGCTTTGCTTAGGCAGTGGCATGTGTTTTGTCAGTGATGCTCATGATCAGCTGATGGCCTCTGTATGGATTACAGCCCTCCTCTAGCTAATTGCATGTGGAACAGCTGTGGTTATATTCCCATAGCCAATTGCATGGAAACACACTCCAATATCTAGGAACATCATGTTGGTGTTGGGCCTTTTTATTCACTGTGAGCAGGAACTAGATCTGTTGTTTGGCAAACAGCATCACAGGTGGATTGGGGACTTACCTCTGACAATATACACTGTGGAAACAGGCCAACACACAGGAGGGAGATGTGCCTGTCCTGACTACAGACTGTAAGTGCTGCTATACTGCAGTTGGGGTAATATTGGTTTAACAGGGTGTGTGTGGATATGGCTATCCTACATGTTTTAATACTTGTCATGTCAGTGCTATGTTTATGAGGAATCCCCATCTGTAAGGTCATCTGCAGACTGGGCAGTGTGTGGTGCCGTGTTACCCACAGAGTCAACTGCAGAAGGTAGTGTGAGGATTGCAGTCAGTAGATGGTGACAGCTGGGAGAGTTACTGATGTCATATCCCTCCCTGTTATGACAGGAAATGTATGATGTTATCACAGTGACATGTCAATATTGGCCCTGTGTTTGTGCCTCCAGACACAACTCTGTCAGCCTTTGTACATATGTCATGTAGTAGGGGGTGCATATGTTCTGTACACCATATTCATTGACAGCATATCTGATAACAAGCCAGTGAGATATCAGACTGCTACACATGTTATGTATAGTAGGGGTTATATTTGAGGACATAGCCTAGGCATCCTGTGGTTGTGTGTACAGTACTGAGGTATGTGTAAGTTTGGTAAATGTCGACAGTGTGTGTATAGTGCATGTGTACCTTGGCCGGTGTAGAGACTGTAGTAGATGTCATTGTTCTTGGTCCTGTTCTATCTGATGTTACATGCTGCTCCACTGTATGTCACCCTATCAGCTTACATGTTTGTAGGGGCGAACACACACATGTCCCAAACCACAGACAGCCATCGGACCACACTGTGTAGTGGCCCAGTATATGTAGGGTTGTTGTGTGAGTGGCTCATATGAGATTGGTGTAAATCTGATAGTCCATATACTGTAATAGTACGCTAGCTTACCATATGTGGCTGTGGCTGTATTCACATTCGTTGTAGTTATGCACTTTCACACAGGTGTCTGTTACTCTGTGATGTGACATGCCTGTACAGCCTGCTATCTATGCAGGTACATGTGTATTCCCACATAGGAGATGTAGCCCAGTATTGAGTCAGTCTGCCTGCACTGTACTTTAAACTAAACTAAAATTTCCAAGACAAGGGTGAGGCTCCTCAGCTACAGCAACAATCCATAAAATCCCAAAAAGCAGAACTGAAAGAGGCAGCCAAAACACGACAATAAGAAGCCGACTGTTTATTTGAAATAAAATAGTAAAAAGCAAGCAAAGCCAAAGACTTAAAATTCAGTAAGCGCTTTCACATTCTAATGGAATGCTTCATCAGAGGCTGCTTATTTTGATGCTAGGCAGAACAAGGGCTGTTGGATACAGTGTGATTAAGGCACATTTGAGCAGTTGTAAGTGGGTTTGCGTGACGGTAAGCACCGCTAAGTTACGGTTACTGTTTCTTATACTCAGCTTCTGAATTGCTTAATCAGTGTAGGCATTGCTTACACCTGCACAAACAGGCTTAATCCCACTTACTGCTGCTTAAAAGTGCTTACTCCCGCTTATCCCCACGCTAATTCCTTTAAAAGAAAACAAAAAGGGGTTGATTGGAAAGTGGTGAAGAAAGGGGCACAAAGAGGGAAAGACAGTAGGGAAAATAGTATGGGATGTGCAGGAAGAGTGTAGGGAAGGTCCATAGCTGTCCATTTCTTCTACAGCAACAGCTGTGCATATACACTGTATTTGGAGGTAGATTTGGACACTCGAACCCCTGGGTGAGGGGCGAGGACAACAATAATTCATTGTGATGCCAGTTAGACCAGATTACATGTGTCCAGTGGACATGTATGCAAAACGGACAGCTATGTATGGGGCAAGATTTTTTCGTGGGAACAGATTACCCTTTTTTTCAGGTGGGAGTGGGATGTTGGGGAGGGGTAGTAGGTATATTTGGGGTGGTAGGTTGGGTTGATTAACAGACAAGACACACAAGACACATACAGGGGTGGTATATGACACATGTGGGGGGTAAACACCTTGATGGCGAAGGGTGTTTTGGATATCAGAAGCCCACAAGCCCCATAGTGGTAACAGTGGGACTGAGGTCTCCACACATGGGCAGTCACCACTGCATCTTCACAGCCCCGAAGGTAGCTGTGCTGGGTGCTGAGCCACAGAGCCAGGCTGACACTCTAATTGTGACATGTGGCCCTCAAGCTGGCGTAGAAGGTCACCGACCTGGTCGTTGATCGCTCTACGCACCACGAACCCGACCTGGCCACAGGTGACAGGTGCCTCTCTGTGCCCACTCCCGGGGGGGGGGCGAGCCCCATCCCCTGAGGCGGTTCCACCCGAAGGTGGTGCAACACCAATGGACAGGGTGGTGTGGGGGTTGGGCCCCAGACATGCTGGTGCCCGGTGTCTCGGCCAACTGAGGTGTGACAGGTGGGTCCTCCGGGACCGGCCTTCCCAAGCGTGCTATAGTGTTTAGATTTCAACATCATATATGGGTTAGTTATAGTCAACACATTCCAGAGTTAGTATAACAACATGCATATATATTCCCATTAACCCAGACAGCAGATACGGAACAGTTGCATAGCAAATAGAACACATGCATATATGGGACCACAGTGGTAACACGAACAGCATGCAGGTACATTGATGGCACCGTGCCAGCAATGTTGGAATAATTCAATATGGCACATGCATGGGAACCATCAGAATATGTATCAAACAATTGGCCATTATCAGAGTCAGTACATACCAGTTGGGGTGGGTATGTTGATTATTGTTGGAGATAAGGTGGGGGGAGAGAAAGTTGTCAGTTAACAAGTAGTATATTCCTGTACTCCATATTACTTTCCTAGTCAGTGCTGTTATCTGTACCTTACAAGTGTTACTACACTACCCTATAGACCTATATTGGAGACTGATACTGATATGGCTGTCAACATCATTACACATGAACCGGTTTTACGTGCAGTATAGACCTCTTACCTAGTTTACCAGTGGAGGGAATGTTTGTTAACACTAACTAACTGTTTGTACACATACAGTGGGATTCCAGTTTGATGTTTTGCACTTTCCTATCCAATTCTTTCTGCACAGACTCTGGTCATGTGTTGACCACATGCTGGTATGCCTGGACATACCAAGGCTATTGCCGTCTTCCACCTGGTATGCCTGGACATATCAAGGCTATTGCCGTCTTCCACCTTTAGTGACCTGACACACACATGTACATGGTTTCCTACACCGTTATATTATGTAGCGCAGTGTGGCCAACAGTGACCACTGATACTTTATTTTTCAGAGAAACTGCAACACTCACAATCCCCTACAATACCAGGGTGGACGGTACCAGTACAGGTTATATTGGTCTGTATTTCACAGCACAGTGTTTGTATCCAGCGTACCTGTGGGAGCAATGCTTGTTAGCACTACCTGACTGTTGCCACACAAGGCTCCAGATTACACATTAGTTACTGTACACACTCTGACCACAGCTTAACAGGTTGGGGTGTAAATGGGACATACGTGGCTTCTTAGTCACATAAGGTATTGGGAGTTGCTAGTGTGCCAGGTTTGTTGTCATAGATGTGTGTCAGTCAGTTGTATTTCCTGTTTGCTGCCTATACATCTGGGATCATCCCATGGATTTCCCAGGGGGACATGTTGATAGGCATTAGATATGGGCCCCTTTAATAGACATTCTGGACATATCTGTACAGTTGTGGTGTATAATTCTGTATGCAGACTACTACCACTGGCGGGATTCAAACTGTGGCTGTGTGTGCTAATAAAACAACAGTTCACATCTTGGTTGCATGTGATATTCAAGTTTTGTTGTCTGCATTTCCTTTGTTTACTGTCTATGTGTCTCTCAGTTGTACTTAATGACCTCTGGGGATTACACCTGTCATATACAGGCATTCCTACACATTCACATTATGGTGCATGGTGTGGGTAACAGTGCTTAATACTACAGTAGTATTACATGATTGCAACTCTACATTACCATATGATACCAGAATATACACATACAGTCCAGCTGGTAGACCTGTTTTGTCAGGGTATTACACTTTTATTGCCATACTAACAATAATAGACTCTTGATGCCATATTCTCTAGCGTATGCAGTACTTGCCTTGAACAATACAGGTTTTACACTAGCAATTACTTTACTACTACTTTTATTTTTATTTCCTATGACAGTAAAAGCATGAGTATTACTGACCTACCTTGTGTCACAACCGCGCCAGGCAGCAGATGTGGGCCTCCTGGTTCACGGCCCGCTCCATTGCAGCTGTGGGGGACATAAGTGGAATATTTAGCCATGCCTATCCATGATATACCTGAGCTGGCCATTATTAGACAGGTAGTGGACTGATACTTACATACAGCTGGGACATCCCTTGATGCTCTAGCTTCTTGGAGCCACTCCTCCAAGAGGTCCCCCTTCCTCTGGTTCAGGTCGGCATAGTGGTGCCTGACCTGTTCACCTGTTTGGGGTTTGCCAGTGGCACTGGTGAGGTCACGGTTGAGATGGTCCCAGGCCTCCACCTTATATTGGGAGCCCTGGTGTTGGTCCTGCAGCAGTCTCTGTGCATGGTCTTTAACTAGGAGTCCTCCCATGACCTTGGACTCCTGGATGCACCAGTGCTGTGCCTGTAAGCGCACTCCTTCTCCCCTTAATGCCATAGTGTCTGCAAGGGGAAGCTACAACCAGTTATGAGCTGTATTCCTGCCTCTTGGGTTTAAGTAGGGCTAATTTCCACACTTTTCTGTGATTGGCTAGTTTTGAAAAGGCTAAGCTATGGGCAAACCTGCTTACCTAAGGTTGGCATTGTTTAAAGAGGTATACCACTGGGCAGATTGAATTGGTTTTCCTACACATTGCTTTTACTTACTAAGTTGAACTGTGCTGTGGTTGGCATTGCTTAATAGTTAATTAGCACTATATTTGCCTTTTGGCAGTGATTTATTATCCATTACATGTTATATATGTGTCTAGTATCCATGATTCATGTGTACATACACTGTATGGGGACCTGGGGACTTCTACACTTTATTATAATAACACCTCAAATCTATGATTACTGCAGTACTCCATTTCACATATTTATGTTCTGTGGCAGGTTATACAACATCACACTGTACATAGATTCAGTTCACATGTTTGATTTGATTTTCCTGTGGTGAGGAGTAGTTTGCTGATACCTCATTTATATGTATTGCTATGATGGCTTAGTGGTTAACTATTGTGACTGTGGTGTACAGCGCCCTGAGTTTGAGCCTTGCAGAAATTGTTTATTTTGTTGCTGGGCAGAACATGGGCCATTGGGTACAGAGTGATTAAGGCACTTTAAAGCAGTTGTAAGCGGATGTGAGTGGGATTGCGCGGAGCTAAGCAATGCTAACCTCCATTTACAGTTTCTTACATTCAGTTAGCTTCTACTTTGCTTAATTTGTGTAGGCAATGCTTACCCCCATGCAAACACACTTAAACATGCTTATTAGTGCTTATATATGCTTGATACTGCTTATTTGTGCTTAAATCTGCTTACTAGTGCCTTATTCATTATGACACTGACACCTCACATGTGCATTTGATGCAGTATTCTGGTTCACATTTAAATGTTATTTAGTAGGTTATACTGCAAAAGAATGCCAAAAATTTTCAAATACAGATTTCACATAGAAAATGGAATGCCTGCTCGTTAGGCAGACGCTTTGACCACTACACTATTGCTGGTCTGCTTCATTTGCATATATCTTCCTTGTTATCCTCTTCAACCTTTTAAACTGCTTTAACCATAGCTAAGCAATGGGCAAACCCACGCACCTATGGTTAGCTGTACTCGGGGCTGTAAAAAAAAAATTAAAGGGTTTCTTCATTTTATTTATATGTACTGTTCCTGTTGTACACATGGGGGATTGTTGGTGGGGAAATGCGAACACCTATGAACGGTCTCATTTATTTACCATTTCTGCTGTTCTACTTTGCAGGGGCATGTTTATTCTGAGAGCTCTGCTCTCAGACATGCCCCCTGCACTTGTCAACTCTCCGTGTAGGATTAGGAGGTCAGGCAATGTGCCTTCATTAATATGCATGGCTCGCTGCCATCCTCCTCCTAAACTGCCGCTTCCATGCAGGACTAGATTAGTCCTGCATGGAAGACTAGTAAATCTGTGGGTCTGTTTTTGCAGAATGTCCCTGATTTGCTTCAAATGTTTTCTCTGTTCCTCATAAAATTTTTGATTTTCTGATAAATCACCCATGATGTCAGTCAGCCATTAATGCCAGTCATTACAGTTTTATACTTCATATTATTCAAAAAATGTATGTTAATGTAAAACTTGCTCTATTAACTTCTTAAGTGAATTAGAATAATATTTACAAATTGTTTCTGATTTGCCCCTCCCCATTATTTTTGGCTTTGTCCAGAATTCTTGACCAAATAAGTTGAGAGATATGATGCTACCCAAAATATTCAGATCAAAATTATAGGTTCATAGGTGTGTACTAGGCTAATGGCCCTGGAGCCTTTACAAGCCTAACCCATAGGATTACCCTGGCATCCTGCCACCCGACCTTAGTTCCCAGTGCCTCTGCTGAGCAGAGCCACTGGAGTGATCCCCGGGGTGAATGTTCTATTTCCCATCCACTCATCAAGATTTCTCTTGAAGAGAGCCAGTGAGGTGCTGTTTGACATGTATGGGAAGTCTATTCCATAATGTAGGCAGTCTCTGTGTTATGAACCTGTCACTCCAGCACGTTCTGTTGACTGTGGTAATGAGATTGCGGTCTCTGGAGTGTATGCTGGGGAGGGATTGGGATTTCTTTAGATGTAGCATTTCTAACAGAGCTGGGTCAGACATGGCTTTATAAGTCAAGCAGATATCGCCTCTAAGTAGGCGATATGAGACAGAGAATAGTTGGTATTTTTTGAGTCTGTCCATATAGGACAAGTGTTTAAGGCCTAGGATCCTTTTTGTGAGGTACTTTTGCAGCCCCTCCAGTTGTTGCAGGTGTCTAATGAGGTACATGCCAAATGGGGCATTGTAATCAATGATTGGCCTAATGAGGGAAGAATACAGAGAGACAATGACCTCTTTCTTCCTGCATGCAAAACCCTTAGTAATGAGATATACCACATAGAAAGACTTTCTGACCATAGTGGCAACGTGGTGGCCAAAAGAGAGGTTGCTGTCAACCTATGGTCCCAGATCTCTTATAACACCTTCTGTGTTCAATGGATTATCATTGATGTGGTAACTCATGGGAACTGGGTTTTTCCTGAAGGGGATGACGACACATTTTTTGGCATTGATCTTAAGTCCATGATTCTGACACCAATTGCTGGTTTTAGTGAGGCCCTTCTGTAGGATGTCAGCATCATTTGGGGAGTTAATAATGGCTCCCAACTTGCAATCTTCTGTGAACTTTGTCAGCCAGAGTCCCTTCGTGTTGGCCTGGACTTCTGAAAAGTATATACCAAACAGGAGAGGATCCAGGACCAAACCATGTGGGACTCCTCTTGTGACTGTTCGGCAGTCTGACTAGGAGTCAGCTACTTTCACACTGTGGGTTCTATCTGTGAGTCAGTTTGCAATCCACCCAGTGATATAGGGGTTGATGCCTAGCTTAGTGAGTTTTTCTATGATTCCTGAGTGGGGAATGGTATCAAAGGCCTTGGCCACATCAAGGTAGGCTGTATGAACTACCTTGCCTTCATCCACAGCTTTGGTGATTGACAAAGAAGTTGACCAAGTTGAGCAGGCATGATTGACCCTTCATAAAAATCAAACTGTGTGGGATCCAAAGTTTGGAGATTCCCTATATCTGTGTTTATCAGGTCCATAATGATGTGCTCCATAGCTTTGCATATCAGACTTGTCAGGCTAATGGGATGATAATTCCCAGGGTCTGTAGTTGCTCCTCCTTTGTGGAGAGGGATGACTGTTGGTGTTGCATACCAGAAATAGAGTAGCAGGTGGTTCATGTTGCTGCATTTGCTTGGTACAGTTTTTTGTCTTTCTCAGTGCTGTTTTCCTTGGAGAGGGTAGGAAAACTGTTCCTTTGTAGTTACCATTGTATCTCAGTTATTTCATTTATCTTTGTACTCTGATCATTTTAATGCATCACAGTCATTAAGTGGTTATTATATTTTGATAGAGTTGCCGTATTAAAGTGATCTTGGAGGTTTTTTCCCAGAATCTACTTCCAGCTCCCAATGAGTCATGCTAGACATAATAAAATCAAGATCTTACTATGTATATGTAATACCAGAAGTCTATTGTAAAAGCAGTTTTCTTGATTTGTTGTATTGTTATTTAGCATGTCATTGAGGAGTGACAATCATCTACAGCCAAGGTTTACATTGCTGGGTGGCAACTCCTGCCCTGGTAGTTCTTCCACACCACACACTCACACAGACACACTGTCTTTGGAATGTGGGAGAGCATCATAAAGAAAAAAAATTGAGACAGCTGATCAAAAATCAGCTGATCGAATACTACCAGGCTTATTTCAGTCTGAGACTGTGAACAGTAAGGTTTGAGTTGATTGCCCTTTTCCCATTGTAGAGCGATCTCAGAACTGGTGTATATAATTAGCAGGGAGTGTGGAGTGAAGAAGGACCCCTGCAAAAAAAGACTGTTTTTTTTTTTGTTTGTTTTTCTAGTATCGATATTTTCACAATTGACCAGTTTCTGCTTTTCATTTGCATTTCAATTATATGAGTATATGACTCAGTTTTATATCCTCATAGATAGCTAACCAGATAAAAAAACATAACATAAGGTCAGATTTATGACGACTTATCACCATACTGTGGGAGTAATTAAAGAAAAGCATTGTCATTTGCTGATGTTATATAATCAGTTATATTGGTTTGTTCCTTCCAACTTGAAATAGAATAGTTTAGTGCCATAAAATGTTACCACATTCAAATATTTCACACACTTGTGTGATTAGTTTTGCATATGGGTATGGTAGCTCAGGAAGGCTGGTTGTTACCACATTTTTTTCTTGTGTTAATGTATTAAACAAATTTAGATGAATTATTTCATTAAATGTAGATGTTCTTAATATTGATCACATCTGCAGTAGCTTATATGGGTTATAACCTCCCAAGGATATAATAACCAGCCAGCTTCCAAAGCTTCATGACATCTTCTCCACAATCAAGCTGTTCAAGTAGCTTGAGCTGAGCTGACTAAAAGACTAGCTAGGGCACAAATCCTTCAGAGCTTTACTGACACTGAAGGGTATGCTACTCTGAGGCTTTTGAGGATTGATGGTCGGCTTGTGCTTTCCTTAGCTGGACAGATAAGTTTCCTTTGAGGGAAAAAAACTTCCATTCACTTATTTTTTACTGACATTGTATTACTTTCCTCTTCAGGAAAGTTATTTTAAAGCTAGGAGTGTTGTGTTTTAAAGGATTGTCTCAAAACTATAATGTAATTTTAAATGGAGCACTCATTTCTGTCAGTTTAAAAATATTGTTACCTAACTGATAAACTATTTTTTGTGAAGAAATTGTGTTTATTTTAAGGTTGTGGGGCTGCATAGTGTTTGAAAGTGCTTTTACAGTGTTTTTATGTCAAAAAGTAACTTTTGTGTATTGGTAGATTTACTGGCATTATTGCTTGTTTTCCTCAGGATATAAGTATCATTTTCAGCTTGACCACGGTACAGACTGTCATTCCCATGGCTAGTCCATTTTTCAGCCACAGAAAGAAAAAAAAGTTAAGTAAACAGCCTTTGCCACCACAGCAGGCTAGCAGTTTGACTAAGCCACAGGTGGGTGGCTCTGCTGTGGCCATTTGTTGTACCTCAGACCACTCATTTTTTACCTTGTATCCCTCTGGCATAGGCTAGCACCTACATGACTATGGACCAGGAATTAGACACATTTTCTGTGGCTGCTCGGGTCCTCTCAGTGGGAAATGGAGAACCACTCTGGTTGTTCTTGGAAGAGGGAACAGGGAAGGTTTCACTGTTGTGTCAGAATGTTTTGTCCATCCCTGGAGAAGCAGCTGCTGTCATTAGTAACAGTTGGCCCCATTTTTCTGTCAAAAAGAAACAGAAAACCATGCATATATCTACTCCTCCTCAAATGTCTTTGGCTAGGAGTAGTTTACTAGGACTGGCTCATAGTTTGATTTGGGCTGTTAAACCCTCTTGTAGTTTCTTGTAAAAGAAAGAGGGATACCTCCTTTCCTGAAAAGATTCAACATTTTGAATGTGAACAGGAATATGCAGTGACAGATTCAGGTTTTTGTCCTCAGATTTCTGATTCAGACTCAGAGGAGAGCTCTCTTTCTGATTCTCAGTGTGGGGTTTTCTCTTTGAGTCTAGTGCTAGAATGTCCCATTGTTTTCAGTGGGAGAACACTGAAGTTTCTCAGTCCTTAAAAATACTGTGAGTTATTACAGAAGGATTTTCCAACCCTTTACCTATTCCTTCTGTCCTGTCTGCTTTACAGGATTGCATCTTACTGCCCGCAATTTTCCTGATAATCAGCTAGCTGTTCCTAAAATGGCAGATAGAATATATAGCGTTCCTAAGTCTTTTAAAAATTTATACACTATTCCCAAACCTGATCCAACAGCCATAGTACTTAGTTCCAATCCTACCTTTTCTAATAAGGATGGGAAAATTATTGATAGATATGGGAAAAAAAACTGTATACTTCTGTAACTTTGAATTTCAGAATTTTAAACTGTCAGGCTCATATGCTAAACTTTATTCTGACATATTGTGAAAGCATGAGAAATGTTTTATCTACAGTTTCTTCTTGTGAAGAAAAATATGCTTTAAATAACTTAATTCCTTCTATTGCACAGGTCACTACTCATTATTTGCCTTGTGTGTATGGTGTGTGTATGACTCTGTTGATAATTCTTCTAAGACTACGGGCATTGGTACACTTTTAATGAGATTTGTTTTGGCAGCATCTCAGAACCTTCCAGATGATGTTAGAAATGACGTTTTAAATTCTCCCTTGGATAGATATTTAGTGTTTGGTCCCTGTTCTGTAGTGGTGATGGAAAAAGAGTGATGAGAGTGGCAAGCTGATCCAGAGAATCACTAAGATTTTCAGCCCTCCTTTTCCAATTTGTCAAAGGGATTTTTTTTCTCCTCATCCAGTTTTTGCAAAAAACAGACTAGATAGTCTCAACAGAATTCAGGTAAAAAGACGTTTAAGAAAAATTGGCAAGGTGGTTCCAAAACGAAGTCTCAAATCTCCCAAAACCAAGGACACTCCAACAAAATTCCAGAAAGTCTGAATCTCCATTTTTCTTTTTGGCAACAGATTGTTTCAGACAAATGGGTTCTGAAAATCATTCGCCAGGATTACAGATGGCAGTGGTAGTAAATTCTTCCTTTTCAGGGTGTCATTCCTCATCCTGCTGATTAACCTGTTTTGCTTTCACTTCTTCTTCATTACATGATGTTGCAAGGAGTGATAGAAGCAGTTCCTTCTTCCCAGGTGTGGAAGGAGTTTTTTTTAAGGATGTTCCTGGTCTCAAAGAAAGAAACAGCTCGGAAACCTGACCAATTCTGGATCTTTCTTTCCTAGGCCTGTTTGTGATAGTACCCAAATTCAAAATGATGTTACTTCACAACATGTTGCCCCTTCTTTCACTTTCAAGTTTCCTGGCAACAATAGCCTTAAAAGATGCTTATCACCACATTCCTATCCATTCAGATTTTGGACACTTCTTAAGGTTTTGTGTGTCTGGATCACATTATCAGTTCTCTGCCTTACCCTTTGGCTATCAACTGCACCGTGAGTGTTCACAAAGTGTCTA
This sequence comes from Protopterus annectens, assembly GCF_019279795.1. NCBI lineage: Eukaryota > Metazoa > Chordata > Ceratodontiformes > Protopteridae > Protopterus > Protopterus annectens. The sequence goes on along the minus strand of NC_056742.1, from coordinate 546,451,358 downwards.
GCTCCAGTTAGAACTTACTGCAGGCTACAGGGTATCCACATTTTTCTGTTTTTAGATGACTTGCTTATCTTTTCAGAGTCTTTTTTTAAAATGTCAGGAATATCTCTCTTCAGTGAGAAATCTCCTGTACAAGCTGTAATTCCAGGAGAACATTCCAAAGTCTTTCTTGACCCCCTCACACAGAATTTTGTTCCTGGGATGTCAGCTAGACACATCAGTTTAAAGAGCTTTTCTTCCACAGAAAAAATAGATCTTTATTTAGATCTAGTTCTAAGGTTTTCCACTTAGGCTTCAGTCACTGTGAGGGAATACCTCAGGATTATGGGTCTCATGGCATCTATGATTCTCATGATAGCCCTTGAAAGACTCCAAATGAGAAAGCTACAGTGGTATCTGAAATATCTTTGGTTTCAGCATCAACATTTTGTATCATTTCAGATCCCAGTACTGGGGTTTGTCAGAACAGAAATCACTTGGTGGGTGTAGATCAAAGTGTATATGCTGTATCTTTAAGAAGCTTATCAAGGACTGAATGTACACATATCCAAATACTCCCAAGTTGAACATTCTGTAGAGACAGCTCCAGTTGCTAAACCAGATTCCCAGTTTTATGTCACACGCTATGGTCGAATTTCCAGGCCCAGTGGGAAATATACAGCAACATGGGCATAACTGTATATATGTACCTAGTCTTGTATAATTGCATGACAAAGAACTACTTGTATTATCTGCATGCGAAATAGATTCATAACGTTGCACGATCTATTTCTCAAAGAGGGAGGATGTAGATCAGAGTATATCTGCTGTATCTTTAAGAAGCATATCAAGGACTGAACGTGCACATGTAAATACTGGGCACATGCTATTCCCAGTGCCATTTTGAGAGTGCAGCCAGAAAGTGAGCATGTATGATTGAAGTAGTTAGTTTGTGTATAAGTTACTTAAGTTAAAGTCAGGAAACTTCTATTGTGATGTGTTTGTATATAATAAAGCTGTTTGAACAGAACCCACAAAGACTCTTCTGTTGAGTCCAAAGTAGGAGACTGACAGTGGGGAAAACATACACTTAAATCAAGGTCTCTCCTTCTCCCTCCCTGCTCCAAAGCAGTCTGTCATCACAGATGTTTCAGATTTTGCTTGGGGAGCAGTTTTCCAAGAGAAGAAATAGCAGGCAGTGTGAGACACCAAGGAGAGAGACAAGCACATAAATATCAAGGAGATGCTTGCCCTGATCAAGGCACTCATTTTTCTGAACCATCTTTGGTCCCCGGGACCTCTTCAAGTGGTTACAGTGAATTCCACAGTGATGTGGTACATCAACAAGCAAGGGGTACCGGGTCGTACCCCATTTGTAAACTAGGCATGTTAGAGCAAAATTCTGTGGCAGATAAACTGAGCAGGACCAGGGCAGTCTCTCACAAATGGAAAATAGATCTGGGGTCTTCCAAGATTTGATCCATCTATGAGGAGTTCCTCAAGTAGACCTGTTTTCTTCCTCTTTGAACAATCAACTGGCAAAATTTGGTTCTAGGACTCCATGCAATAAGGTGTGAAAGAAAGATACCTTTTCTTATCTTTGGACAGAAATGTTTCTGAATGCCTTTACTACCTTTCCACTAATATCCAGGGTACTTCTGAAGATTCAGAAGGAATACATTCATTGTGGTGATTCCCTTCTGGCCCAAGCAATGGTGGTTCTCCCTTATTTTGGAATGACCAGGGGCAATTGCCACAAACTTCCTCACACAATGGATCCACTCACACAAGAACTTGGTTGTTTGATACATCTTGATATAAATCATCTTCACTTGACTGCCTGGATGATAGAGTCTTAATTCCTTTTAGGCACTTGTTTTCTGAGGATGTACAGTAGGTACTAATGGAGGTATGAAAGCCTGCTACTAGAAAATCATATATTAGGAAATGGAAAAGATTTTGTAGCCATTGACAACAACATATCTGGCACCCATTCAGGGCTAATTGTTCTCTATTTTTCCAGTATTTCTGTGAGTTACTATCCTATGTCCTTTCTTATCCCTCTGTCAAGGTTCATTTGTCAGCTGTTTCAGCATATCTGCCCACAGATCTTGTTCTTTCATGCCAGCTGTATGTCAAAATGTTCTTGAAAGGGGTTTTGCATAAGAGGCCTCCAAGTAAACTGGTGGCCCCTCCTTGGAATCTTATTTTTGTGTTAGAAAAACTAACACTTACTTCTTTTGAACCAGATAATCTGACTTACTTGAGGTTCTTAACATGGAAAACAGTTTCAGTGATTGCACTGACATCTGCAAGAAGGGTGTCTGAGTTGCAAGCTCTTATGCTTAGTCAACCCTACCTCATTTTCCACAATGACATGGTTTCTTTGAGAACAAATCCTTCTTTTATGCCTAAAGTAATATCTAAATTTCCTTTAAGTCAAATTATCCATCTCCATCTTTTCTTTCCTGAACCTAAAAATGAGGGAGAAAGGATACCCCATACCTTGGATGTCCACAGATAACTCATATGCTATCTTGATAGAACTACATTTTTCAGATAAGATCAATTGTTAATGTCTTGTGAAGGCAAGAAGAAGGGGCAACTGGTGTCAAAGCTGACTTTTTCCAAATGGTTATCTATGGCTATTATCTTTTGTTATTCTCACCATGACAAATCTATTCCAGGCAGGATCAAAGCCCACTCTGCAAGGATATTGGGTTCTTATATTTTTTTTTTGGAAAGGGTTGTATTCTAGAAACATTCTAGAAGCTGCTACTTGGTCCTCTGTGCATACTTTTACAAAGCACTATAAGCTGGATTCCTCCTCTAGGTCTAGATAATTCTTTGCTATGACCATTCCCCAGGGGCTCCTGGACCCTTCCCCTTCCACCTTCCAAATGTAGTTAGCTATGGTAATCCACCCATATAGCTAAGGCCAATGCAGCAGTGATCAGTATGAAGAACATAGTACAGTTGTGTAAGTCGAACTTACTGTAACAGTAGATGTTCGAAGGATGACCACTACAGTAACCCCCCTTTTTTTGGTGTGTTTTTATGCCAGAGTGTAGATATTTATTCTTAATTATTCCTAGCCTTGACCTTTTAGGGTTCAGCCTCCCTCTCTCTGCTGGCAGGAAAGCTCTGAAGGGCTTTGCACCCATACTTGTCTTTTAGTTAGCTCAGCTCAAGCTGCTTGACAATTTGTGTATGGAAGGTTCCCTGAAACTTTGACAGCTGGCCGGCTGTTATATACTTGGCATGTTATAACCCATATATTTATATGTATTTTTATATAAATATATGTATTTTATAAACTTAAGGACATGCATCAGGATGATAGAGCTGCATACATCTTTAATGGAACTGGCCTGATTATATTCACAAACATTAAGCCCGTGAAGACCAGCATATAGACATTTTATAAAATATAACTTGGGATCTATCAGTAAGAGACTCCGTTTACTTAATATAAGAAATATATCTGTATTACAAGGCTATGGAGGCACAATGCACAGTGGCAAATAATATTTTACAGATTATGTTTAATAATGACAGTGGATATTGGCTTTTAGTTCTATATATGTAATTCAACACCAAGAGGTTCACTGTGAAAGACAGTGAATTTTTAGAGTTACATTTAAAAATAATTTATTTGTGATTTGCCTAATTTTGGTTGGAAGGTTTTTCCAGGATTTACCTACAACTAAAGTATAATAGGCATTTCAAGTTACTTATGCATTGTTTTAGTTATTTATTTGTTTATTTATTATTTTTGGAATACAGGAATATTTAGCATGTGTGAAAGAAATGGCCAGAGAAGTCATAGAGGTTTCTGCTAAGTAACATTGCTGTAGAGAGACCATTTGGATGGGCATAACAATTTATGTGCAGATTTGATCCAAACTAATGACAGTTGTTAGTTAAACAATATTCGTTGTAAGTGTTAGGGGGAAAGACAGCCCCATACTACAGTCTGGAACATAGCAGAACAGTCATCAATCCTACTTGACGACCAGATAAGAATGTGTAAAGACGGAGAATGTTGGTTTGTTATTACGTGTCTAAATATTGCAGAGGAGGGTGAAGATCTATATTAGCACTAGATACTTTGTCATTCTTAGATATTGAGAGAAACAATTTGGCCGTGGAAAGACTTTTCAAATGCTGATTTGCTTTTGTTATAGCATTCCTTATCTTTATGTCATACATATGATGGTTGTTTGAAGATTAACGCAAGTAATTTAATGATGTTAATCTCCTCCTCTTCAATATCATCAGCTCTTTTTTTTCCCATTATTGAGATGAGGTAGGGATGTTATGTTATCTGGCACCCTCTCTTTTGATGAAATGCCACTTTCCTACGTTTGTCAACAGGTCTTCTCTCACACAATCCATCTATCTCTTTGTTGGATGCCCTCATTTCCTCTTGCCTTCTTCCTGTCTGTCCCAGATTTTCTTTATCAGATTGTCTTCTGCTTTATTTCACATGTGCCCAAAACCTTCTTTATCTTTCTGTCTTTGCCTTGCAAAAGCCTTGATTAACATGTTGAGGAGGAGTTAATCTCAGTGTGTAAATTATCTATGTCCAGAGGCAACAGAGTTGCTTTCAATTCCATATGAGAAAAGCTGTGGCTACCAAATGGTACAAATTTGCCTCTCATCTTGTAAATCATCTACTGGCATTGGATGAGATACCATATCGTGCAAAGGTATTAAGTAGTTAGATGTGACTGATAGTGTCTCATGTTTTGCAGAACCTGAAGAAAACACATCTCCTACTAAAGCCTGTTCCTTCTCTTCCTCTCCTGGTTAATAAGTTGACCCCCCTCCACATACACACTTCTCTTTTATTAGTAATTCTGGACTTTTGCTCTTCTCATAACTGTTTATATGAATCCTTAACTTCTTCTTGTCTATAACCATGGCCATGCAGAAGACTAAATATTTTTGGAGCTTTTCTCCCCACGTCTCCTCTGAAGACTGATCTTGTATGACTCAATTAAACCTTCTAGGTAAACAAATGCAAATAAATAAATAATAAATACATAAATAAATTAAGTCAAATACATAAATACATAAATAAAGTCCATTCTTTTTCCTCCACTACCGTGGTCTTAATTTCATGACACAGACCTTCAAATAAACACAAAAACTGTCCATGGAACATGTTAGGGGGCTATTTATAGTCACTTGTGCAAATGCAATAGGGGTATTCCTGATGCTTACTAATGAGAATAGCAAGAGTGCGGTTCATATAGGTCATTTATCCTAATGTGCAAAGCCTAAAAAATAATGAGACGCAAATGAGAAATGTAAAGTGTGGTATGCTAATGAGGTGGCTTTGCAATTCATAGTCCAACATCCCTGTGGTATGTTCATCCATTGTTAAATGCAATGCTTCGCCTTTAAAATTGGAGTTGTAATCCAGAAACCTGTTTGTCCAGCTATGCACAAGCATTTCCCTGACACATTCAGTAATATTTTCTAGTATGCTAAAGCACTGAAATGAATCATTCACCCAAGTGACCTCTTCAATAGCATGCTCTAGTATACACAAACACCAAAATGAAACATTCACCCAAGCGACCCCTCCCCTCGCATCTCTATATTCTGATTGAAACCTGCTACCTTTTGGCGTAACGTCAGGGTGATTTACACACTTTGTATGCAAATGAGTTCATTATAGATGTATGTCTATGTATCAAACTAATGAACATATGTATGTAAACCCCCTTAACAATGAAATATCTGTTCCTCTATTGCTTATGCATTAATCACGTTATGCATTTTTGATGGGTGGGGGTGTTCACCAAAAGTCATCTGCATTTCCGTAATCATCCTGACAGTCTGGGATTTACATAACTATAACTTAAAGCACAATTCTTCATGGATCACTGTTATGAAAATACAAATCCCTGGAGTATGAAAGCCACCCTTAGTCTCATTACTAATTCAACTGGTATAGATAGCAAAGTCACCTGTATTTTATAAAAACAGCCCCTTGTTTTCCACTTTCCACACTGAGTTGAGGTGGTGAATTGCAGCCATAGATGACTGCAGCAGGGCAGAATCAGAAGCTGAGATCAGTAGTTTTCTAGACCAATCTAGGCATTTTCTGAGTTTTTTTTTTGACTGGCATGTAGAGTGTTATGATATATAGTAGCAGAGGCTTGCAATATAGTGTGGAAATAGCTCCTGAAATTAAATTACAATGACATCTTCAGCTCAGAGCTTCTAACTGGCTAACCTTTTGAACAACAACCAGAAGTGTCATGTTCCTACACACTCTTAGACATAAATACCACAGTGATACTCAACAAAAAGTAGGATAATTACCTTTTAAGCAAAGAAATGTGTTACTTCTATGCTCCCTTCTGTTTAAATTACAACCACAGTTTATGCACAACACCTGAAGAAAAAAGTGCTATTTTTATAACATTGTTACTTTGTCTTTATCTCTTATTGGAAACCTTTCATTTTACATTTTAACTTGTCCATGGACATGTTTTGTATGTCTTTGGCCCAGGCCTTAACTGGAATGGGACCTTCGCAAATCAGTTCACAATTTTGGTAAACAAACAAAAAATGAATTAATGAATGAAAATGAATGATCAGTGCACTTGCAGAACTATGGGTTGCACTGTGCCAGTCATGATATCTTCATGAGTTCAGACCTCATCCATTATTTATAAGATGTACTTTCTTCAAACCACTGAGAATTTCTTTGATTATACATCACCAAACCAAAAATACTTGTGGAGGAAATAAGGCAATCCAGTTCTTCTTCGATAATTGGATGTGGACTTTGTATTGAGGAATTGATGTTCTTGGTTGGCGTGTTGCTGTGCTTTTACTGATTATTAAAATTATCGAAGAAGAACTGGATTGCCTTATTTCCTCCACAAGTATTTTTGGTTTGGTACAGTACTGCTTTTTACTTGTCTCCATTTATCTGCTTTGATTATACATCAGTTTGACTGTTGCTAAAAAGTACTACGTGCGAATAAACATGACATTTTCTACACTATGACGCAACATCATAAAATTCAAAAATCTGATTTTTTCAAAACCAAAGGAGTAGTATCCAGTATTAAACAGCAACCCTATGCATTGATCAGCCACAGTGAAAAAAACACTTTAGTATTAGAAATGATCTGCTGTATGATAGCAGCCAGGTACTTCAGTATTATATATGCTTTTAAAGCATTACAGCATCACTCCTGATTAAGCTTAAAATATCTGGCTGTGCCAGACACAAATACACAGTAACATCAACACAGTAACACAAGCATTTTTGGTTTTATTTTTAGTAAAATACTACCATTTGGCCTTTCTTTCTTTTCTCTCTTCTAAATTTTTTTGGGCTCAGTCCTCCAGCACCCTACCAACCCTATACAGCCTCAGACTGTCCCCCTGAGCCAAGGGAATACAGTGAGAGTGGTAAGCATGGAGCCTGGGAGCCCTTGTACTTGCATCAGCTGGTCAAATCCCTTAGTTGTGGAAGGAGTATTGCAATGACGTCAAGACATTGCCACCCCTGTGTTAAACCTGAGATGTCCTTAATGACATCAAGACATTGCCACCCCTGTGTTAAACCCGAGATGTCCTTAATGACATCAAGACATTGCCACCCCTGTGTTAAACCTGAGATGTCCTTAATGACATCAAGAGATTGCCACCCCTGTGTTAAACCTGAGATGTCCTTAATGACATCAAGACATTGCCACCCCTATGTTAAACCTGAGATGTCCTTAGTGACATCAAGACATTGCCACCCCTGTGTTAAACCTGAGATGTCCTTAATGATGTCAAGACATTGTCCTTAATGACATCAAGACATTGCCACCCCTGTGTTAAACCTGAGATGTCCTTAATGACGTCAAGACATTGCCACCCTGTGTTAGACCTGAGATGTCCTTAATGACATCAAGACATTGCCACCTCTGTATTAAACCTGAGATGTCCTTAATGACATCAAGACATTGCCACCCCTATGTTAAACCTGAGATGTCCTTAGTGACATCAAGACATTGCCACCCCTGTGTTAAACCTGAGATGTCCTTAATGACGTCAAGACATTGCCACCCCTATGTTAAACCTGAGATGTCCTTAATGACGTCAAGACATTGCCACCCCCGTGTTAAACCTGAGATGTCCTTAATGACGTCAAAACATTGCCACCCCTGTGTTAAACCTGAGCTGTCCTTAATGACGTCAAGACATTGCCACCCCTGTGTTAAACCTGAGATGTCCCCTTAATGACACCAAGACATTGCCACCCCTATGTTAAACCTGAGATGTCCTTAATGACATCAAGACATTGCCAGCCCTATGTTAAACCTGAGATGTTCTTAATGACATCAAGACATTGCCACCCCTGTGTTAAACCTGAAATGTCCTTAATGACATCAAGACATTGCCACCCCTATGTTAAACCTGAGATGTCCTTAGTGACATCAAGACATTGCCACCCCTGTGTTAAACCTGAGATGTCCTTAATGATGTCAAGACATTGCCACCCCTATGTTAAACCTGAGATGTCCTTAATGACGTCAAGACATTGCCACCCCTGTGTTAAACCTGAGATGTCCTTAATGACGTCAAGACATTGCCACCCCTGTGTTAAACCTGAGCTGTCCTTAATGTCGTCAAGACATTGCCACCCCTGTGTTAAACCTGAGATGTCCCCTTAATGACACCAAGACATTGCCACCCCTATGTTAAACCTGAGATGTCCTTAATGACATCAAGACATTGCCAGCCCTATGTTAAACCTGAGATGTTCTTAATGACATCAAGACATTGCCACCCCTATGTTAAACCTGAGATGTCCTTAATGACATCAAGACATTGCCACCCCTGTGTTAAACCAGAGATGTCCTTAATGACATAAAGACATTGCCACCCCTGTGTTAAACCTGAGATGTCCTTAATGACATCAAGACATTGCTACCCCTGTGTTAAACCTGAGATGTCCTTAATGACATCAATACATTGTCCTTAATAACATCAAGACATTGCCACCCCGTGTTAAACCTGAGATGTCCTTAATGACATCAAGACATTGCCACCCCATGTTAAGCCTGAGATGTCCTTAATGACATCAAGACATTGTCACCCCTGTGTTACACCTGAGATGTCCTTAATGACATCAAGACATTGCCACCCCTATGTTAAACCTGAGATGTCCTTAATGACATCAAGACATTGCCACCCCTGTGTTAAACCTGAAATGTCCTTTAAGGTTCCTTGTCTGCACCAGGGTTCATCCAGGAACTGTTTTTTCCTACCCTTCCCTCAGATAGGAGAGCTGCTTGTTGCCTGCTTCATCCTATCCCCTCAGATAACCCTAATCCTACATACACCCTGGGTCCATTTCAGAACCCAGGTTGCTAGTTATTAAATGGCTGCCCTGCATTTTTGCCAGTGGTCTGGCTTTTAACTCCTTAAACTGTTAAGAATATGCCCATGTTTATCATAAAATGCTTTTACTTCTGTATGAGAAGTTGACAAATATTAGGATAATATTACAACCATCACAAATGAAGACTACTGACCAATTCTTCCTCAGAAAAGCCATCACAGTGTACTGTCTTTTATTTTCTGTTTCTGAAATAAATGGCAATTTAAATTAATATGTGCACGTGCATGCATGTGTGTGTGTGTGTGTGTGTGTGTGTGTGTGTGTGTGTGTGTGTGTGTGTGTGTGTGTGTGTGTGTGTGTGTGTCCATTTGCAAGTGTCTAAGTGGGTTGGGTAGGTAGCTTGTCCTTGATTATGTAATTTTTTTCCCCATGGTTTTTGGGGCAATTGGTTGAGCTGTAGTGTGTTTGAGGTTGTGGATTTACATTTGCTATTGACTGTAAATCAGTCAAAATCATTAGTCTAAATGATTCTGGATAGTGCCTGCTTAAGGCACATTTCCAAAGTATGTCACTGATCTTTACTGACACTGCACAGGGCAATGGGAATGCAATATGCATCAGCAAGAGGCCTGGTAAAAGGCAGGTGTGTCATCTATTCCAGAAGTATATCTGGTTTATTCATGCAACGGCAGGTAAATCTGGTTTATTCACCTATAGATTACCCCTTTCCTTGACAGCTGTCCAAGAAGAGAAGTGGCTGGATAGCAAAATGGAAACTTGATGGCTATACTGCCAGCCTGAAGAAGATTCAAATCAGTGCTAATGAAACTGTGCAGTAATGACACAGTAAGTGTGAGGAAGTCAGATGTTGTCAGCATGAACAATGTAACCTAAAACCACTAAATGCATTTAACTGTTGATCAAGATAACCTAAACTGCTAAATATATTAACTGATGAGTACTGTAACCTAACACTACTAAACATGATTAAATGAATTTTAAGGAGAACATGAGACCATTCTCGTGACAGAGTTTCTGCATGATGTTTCAGATGTTTTAGAGAGATTTTGTGTACTGTCAAGTAGTACTTGAACATTATTAAATAATTAGCATTATGTTCTATTTGCATAAGTATAACAGCACTCCAGATATTAGGCACATTTTGTACTTTAATTGCACTTGCTTAACATCTGCATATGCTTAAAACAGTTCTTAACTGTCATGTAAACTTTTGATTTCTTCTTTTTCTAAATTTCAACAACTGTATTTAGTTAGTGAGCTGTATGATGAAGATGAAGGACAGTGATAATCATGGCTTTGTTTCCGTGCATGGTGAGCTCAGATATGCTTACCTTTAGTGATGACCTGTGGTCAAATACTAGGACTTTTGAAACAAAGCTGTGTTTCTAATCTATTTAATTTAGAAGCTCTGCATTCATTTTTGTTTATCTCCTCTTCAATTGCAATACATATCATTCATAAAGTCATTTTCTTTTTCATTTTTCAACAGCATTAGACTTTAACTGTTTGCAGGTATTTTTGTTCAAGTAATCAAATCTCCTCAGCTCCCTTGATTAGGTGCTTATACTTTCATAGGTTTCTACCATAACATTATTTGCCTTCTTTTTGTAAAGTTTTGCATATGTTTTTATATAGATTTTTCAGTATAGCCTATGTAGCCTACCGCTTACATTTCTGTTTAGGTTATGTGTGTGTGTGTGTGTGTGTGTGTGTGTGTGTGTGTGTGTGTGTGTGTGTGTGTGTGTGTATGAGTGATCATATATTTAGATGCTAATATTGTCAACTGTTTTTAAAACACAGTGGAGGTCCATATATGAAAAACAAACACCAGTTTATTTGAAGAATTAAATGAAAAAAGTAGCCTGCTTGGACTTGTGCACTCCCCCCAACACACAAACAGACAAGGAAAACTCTTGACATTTCATTACAGGGAAAGTCTGATGGGTAAGAAACATTTTCAGTGGAGACCTGGAGAGTAAAGCTCTAAAGTATTATAAAACATTTTAAAAACAATAATTTTACAATTTTCAGAAATAACACAAAAACATTTACAGTTTAAATAATTATACCAAATTAGATATAATATGAAAACATATTTAGAAATTTTAGCCAGTTTATAGAGAAATTAAGGGTGATTAGTATAATGCAAATTGTAATTGCAATCTGAACTGAAAGGAAAAGCAGGCTTATGGTATATTTAGAGAGGAAGCCAGGAGAGAGAATTTGACAGCAATAAGGATGTGAGTAAAAAAGGGAGAGAAAAGAGGTGTCAGGTATGAATAGGTGCTTGTTCACATTCAGGAATATAGTTTATCCTGGTGTTGAGCAAGAGATGCATAACTGATTTTTTTATTGCTTGCTAACTGCTTGGGTGGAATAGTATAAAACCCTTTCAGCCACTACCTTGGTTAAATGGTAATAAGAAAAAGAGCGCAAAATGTAGTGAAAAGAAAAGCAAACGAGTAAACCACGTTAGTAAAAACAATCAAGAACAATAAAAATACATAGCTTGGAAAATTAGAGCATGCACAAAGGGTGACTGTTTTCAGAAATTTTGGACAGTATATACAATGTTTATAAAATACATCAAGTGCATTTATTATGCTCTGAAATAAGCAGAAAGTTAACTGCTCTGAAACAAAGTACAGAACAAGCTTGCACCTTCAAAGGCTGTTATTATCAGGTCTGTCACTGCAGGACACAAGGCAGTCACAGCACAATAGTACCAAAAGCACTTCAACAGCTTTTAATGCTGTAATATGCTTTGTGCTGACAAACAAATTAATAAAATCATGAGAGAGTGAAGTGTCTAATAACTTTTAAAGCTCCTGGTTGATTAGAAGTGTGCTTTACTCCTGGCTCCTATCTGTGCAGTGCAAAATGGTTCATACTCCTACACCTGAAACTCTGTGCACTATAAAGAATTATGATTGTGTTGCACTGATCATAACTACTTGTTATGTATTCTCAACCTGGATCTCAAGATTCACCTCTTGAGCATCACTCCTCTCTGCCCTCAATGTGAATTTGTTCACATCCAGTCTCAAACAGATAAGTTGATTATGATTAGAAACTAGATCAAAGTACTCTATACTGTAACAGGTACAGTGCGTGTAATTAATTTGTGTTTCCTCCTCGTGAAATAATTTGTGACATATCCGATGAAGATCAGGAATTATGCATATACAAACCCATTTATGGACAAAAAGTCCATAAATGATTGAGCTTCTGTTGACCTTGAGAAGACAAGTACTTAAAACAGGTTTTCTATCTTTCATACTTTTTTCCTCCTTCCTTCCATCCTTCATGAATATGTAACAGAAGTATTTCTTTAGCAGCCCTACAGTTTTATTGTAATTTTCTGGCCACCCAGATGTTGTGGCAACAGGCAGAAATATCATGTATCTGTAGTAATGACTAAGGTCCTTTTACCATAGTGCAATAACAAAAGGCCAATAACCAAACTGAGAGGAAAAATAAGTTTTGCTCAGTATGAATTTCTCCCTCTTTCCAGATCTATTGTTAAAGTTCACTCATAAACTAAACTTAAAACAGCTAACTTGTACTAGGCTGTTGTATAAAAACATAAGAAATAAAATAAAAACACGCTTTGCAGAAAAATATAATAAAACTATTTTGTTTCTAATATTCTTAAATTCAGAAAGTTTAGACATTTCAAGTTGAAAGTAGTCCCAAACGTTGCTCAAACCTGTCTGAGCTAATACAGCATAAGAAAAATCAGAAAGTCCATTTTCTAATTTCTAGACTATTTTGTGTTGTAAACAATGGGGTCTTTCCCTGTTTTTTGGGGGGGGTCCTTTTGGACTGGAGGAGTCCTTATAAGTCTACTTGTTTTTGTATCAGCAGTATTAGCAGTAGGTAAAACAGCTTTTATAGTTCCATGTCCTCTCCATGGGAAAAGAAACTTGACAACAGAAAACAGTTTCATTAAAGCTGTCCAAGGTTTTCCTTTGTACTTAAATTCCTGATATGACAGGCCAAATTTGATTGGTTGGTTTTCCTTTTTGAATCAACCTTACTTCTTTCACTGTTGAAGAAAATGTGTAGTCTGGGGAGAGAAAGGGGTGGCTACCCCAGGCACATGGTGTTAGGGGCACAATTGGAAGGTGCCAATGGAGTGATAATACAGGGCCAGCATTCGGAAATGAATGCCAACGCTGCATTTGTGGTCACAGCTGTAGCTCTGACATGCCTAGTGTGTAGTATTTTAACTATAGGAAGCTGCTTCTTACATTTTAACAGTTTTAGAGCAGAAAAGTTTTTTGCTCTTTAAATTAAGAGTTTGGGGGGGGGCACCAGGCTGAGAAAGTGCACAGGGTACCTGAGGACCTGGCTATTATTCTGTGTTGAAGGATTTCCACCTTCACAGTAAAATAATAGCAATGTGGGCATTTAGCTTTTTTTCAGTTTCTTTCTCTGCAATACCTGACTTTTTCCATGAATAGCCTTTAGTTTTAGCAGTGGTAGCTGTGCCAAATTTTCACGACAGCGTATATGGTGAGCAAGGCCTGCTGAATATTACAAGTCTATGGGAAAGTTTTTTTTCTTTGCATATGTGGAATTTATTTGACCTAGAGAACAAGCTAGTTCCTCAGTATAGCTGGTTTCCTGATGCTGTGTGAAAAGACAGCTGTTTATGTTTTCCCTCACATCTATTGTGGCATCCTTACACATAATTCTTTCAGGAGTTTATGTCCTTATTAAAAGAAGGACTGACATTCTTTTTATTGTGATAATTAATCTAAGTTGAGACAAGAAAGTGATACTTCCATCACTGATGTCTCATTATTGTAACAGTCTAAGGATCAAATGTCCTTCCTTGATGTTTCATCATTCTCCAAAGCTTACACTTTAATGTCCTGAGAAAGAAAAGTGTTTTGTTTACCTTCGTTTTTTATGCCAATGAATATTTTTGGATAAGATAATTTTCCTTATGAATACTTTCTCTGAACTGTTTAATCTGTTATGCATTCCTCTCGTGAAAAATATGGGCACATTTATAGATCAAAGACTGAAACCCCTAAAAATACCAGGCCCTGAAACTCCTAAGCATTATATATTTTGACTGTAGCATGAATTCAAGCATTTAATTCTTTTAGGTTATTAACAGTGACTACTGCTTCTGTTGGAGCATGTTTACATATTACAAGACACAGTATATCAGGGAATTAGCAAGATTAACAATCAAAAATGCATGAAAAAAATAAAAAAATAAGGACAATGAGTATTTAATAATAATGGTGCTAATAATGATGATAATACTCTTCTTAATTGAATTGTCATTCCTTTGCTCCATTTGGGTCTTTACGTTATGACACATTTTTCTGCCTTTTTATTCTTAGTTGGGATTTGTTTTCTGTCTTCCCCTTCTATTTCTTCATGTTTCTTAAATGACATACACTTTTCTTTAACTTTTAAGGACAACTCAGTTCAGAGCCATCTTGTTTTTTTCCCTCCCTTTTGAATTGCATGTTTGGTTTTTACTAATGTTCGTTTATGGTATCTAAAGCTTTTATTGAGCTTATGGCAAAGGAGACCTCCAAGAAGATGAGCCATATCACCCAGTACTGGTGAGAGATTAACAGTAACCCCATTAAGTATGTCATATCCATTTTCCAGGTGAAAATTTGTGATCACCCATCCAATCATCTCGACTGGTTTTGAGGGATGTCAGGGAAACATTTAGATTGATCCATGAAGAGGATATGTTAGGTTAGGTACATGTCATGTCAGCTGGTATGATTAATGTGGCAAGTTAGGCTTAGGTCTATGCAGTGGGTGTTTGCTGCACCACTGGTTCTGTTTAGCCGAAGAAGTTCTAAGAGTAAGGAGTCATTAAATGCATGAAAAGCCTAGATAAATATTACCTAATAGGAGCCTATATAAGGCTGAGAAGAGGAATGGGACTTTCAGTCTGGCAGAGTAACTAAGGGTACTAAAGTCTGTGAGCTTTGTGATGAGGAAATGTTGAGGTATCTCAAGTTAATTTAGGTGCTTAGTGAGACATGTGCCAATGGAGGCACTCTGTTCAATTATGAGTCTAATAAAGGATGAATAACTTGGAATATAACTTCTCTGGACCTTGAAGAGATACCACAAAAGGTAAAGAGTATAAGGTAGAAGGTATTTTTAACCACAACAAAGATGTGGAGGACAAAGGAGAGTTTGTTATCAGCACAGGTGCCCAAGTCTTTGACTGGATTACACTTAAGTTAACTGTTATCTGTGTGATATATGGAGGTGTAATGATGGTGAGTTTACAAAAGGAAAATATACCACAGTTCTTAATATTAAGGGCAACATTGCAATTAACATGTGAAGCATGTATTTGTTATAGCCCTTATTGGGGAATTTTAGTGTCAGAGTAGGATTTTAAAAATGCCTCTAGTTTGTTGTCAGCAGAGTTGGTTAGCCAGCCTACTCTCTCAACATCAGTTTTTAGAGCAGAGAATTATATGCCAAAGTGGAGACAACCCAGGCTGGTGACATTCTTCTTTCTACAGAAAATAACCCAAATTTAACAGTAAGGCTTATGTCAGATAGACAGTTAGCTATGCAGTGCAATTAGTATGGTAGTTGAGTTGAGAGAGTTTGACAAAAATCCCATCAATGGGAGAATGTTGATGGCTTTAGCAAGGTCCAGGTAGGCGCTGTATACTATGTTGATAGTTTTTCACAGATTTCGTAGATATTCTAAAGCCAGTAAGTCTAGTGACCATTCACAAGCTGGCAGTATCCTCCTTAATGCCACACCTCCTTTCTCCAAAAAGACCACACAAGTCAATCCCAGAGTAAATTTGTGGCTACTTACCCGGTAGTCCAGGTTATATTTAAATGAAGATAATGAGGCACACTGCTTTACATGCAGCAGAAATACATTCCACATGTTTGAAAGATGCTGGGTTATAAGCCTGCCCCTCCACTGTATTTTATATATCTCTTCCTGAAGATTTAGGTCCCTGGTTCTAGTATTAATGGAGATATCAGAATTGCAGAAATACAGGAGTTCCAGAACAACCAGGTCCCTAATGTCACAGTAAATGAGACAGAAATGTCCCTCCAAATGTCTGTAAGACACTGAATAAAGTGATTGAACTTCTTGTCTCTTCTGCTGGCTCAGGGACTTTATGCCTGTAATCTTTCTTTGGGGGCTTTTTAATGGTTTAATATTTATTTTTTTATTTTATTTTATTTTATTTTTATTTAAATTTGTTGACCGGGAGTGTCCGACTTGACGTAGGTCCATTTTCAGCGGAGGCCTGGGGAGAAAAGCTCCACAGTTAAAATAAACAGACAGTATATACATTGGATTACATAGTGATTAACAATTTACATAGCAATTACTTACAACATTTTTACAGATGAAGAACATAGTACATCAGTAGACAACTAGAATCTTTATCTGTGAAGTGCATGCCAGGTATTAACAAATGTTACAAGAAGAAGAAGTTCGTGCTGTATAATAAGTACTGGCTTATGAGCATCTGAGTTTACTATAATCAAGGTAGTTAGTGGAGTGGAAAGAAAGGTAGTGGTTGGATGGGGTGGATGATATTAGAGTGGGAGTTGCAAGGGCATAGCCAGCATGTTTTTAGTTGCACTTTTAGTAAAGTTTTGAAGTGGGTGCATGATGGTATGGAGGTAATTGTGGGTGGGAGTGAGTTCCATAATTTGGCTATGGCACAAGAGAATAGTGCATCTGAAGTAGGGAGTTCATTTGTCAGCAACCTGTGGGTCTTGGATCTGATATCGGATCCGAGCTGGCAACTTGTTTCAAGCTAATGGATCCGAGCTCCTAGCTCCTCCCCTTACCCATAATCCCCTGCTAACCCTCCATGACCTCAGATCTAGTTTGCCGCACTTGTGGATAGCTGGATTACTGTGAGCTCGACTAGTAATTGTCAGTTAAGTGTGATTTTTCTGTCAACTTTCTTCTTTTTTCTCAAAAATATAAAGTGTGTAAGTGTTAGGTTCCCTGTAGTGTAAAAATATTTTTCTTTTAAGTAGTTTTTTCCCTCCCTTCCCTCCCTTCGCTGGTCGTTAGAGAGTGTGTGTGTGTGTGTGTTGTGTTTTGGGGCCTGTGTGTGTGTGTGTGTAACACTATTTTTTCTTTTAAGTATGGCTGAGGCCCCAAAAGCCATTTTTTCTAAATGTACCGAGTGTAGCCATAAGCTCTCCCCGGCTGATGGCCACACTCGGTGCGTTCGGTGCCTTGGGGTTGAACACCTCACCTCAGGCTGTACCATTTGTGCAGCGTTCAATCCCAGGGCACTGAAAGAGCGGAGGTCGAAGCTGGTCTTGGTGGGACTTTTATCGCCGGACTCAGCTCCGGCCTCCGCTGCTCCCGTGGCTCCACCACAGGCTGTGGTTGCTGCCATTCCTGCCCCCTTCCTTCGGCCAGGACTCAAACTCCCGCTAAAGTGCCGGAGGACAGGGAGGCCAGGAGGGAGAAACAGAGGGAGAAGCACCACAAGTGGTGGGTCGAGGCCTCCGCTTCGGCCCCGCCAGCTAAGCAGGCTTCTCCCTCCACTGCTTCTAGGTCTCCTCCTCCTCGGCTCCGATCCCCTTGTTTCTCCGCAGGGCCCGAGGAGGAGGAGGAGGCCCGATCTCCATCGAGGTCATCGAGGCAGCATTCCAGGCCTGCCTCGGTGACCTCTTCGAGATCGACTTTCAGTATGTTCGATGCAGACTTGGACCGGATGATGCGAAGGTTCATCCAGGCCCAGCTGCAGATGGGAGTGCTCTTGCCCCCCCCCCCTTCGGGGGGGAGCTCGACACCTTTTTTCCATCCTATTGCTCCTTCTCCGACCCGCTATCTGGGTTCGGAGCGTTCGGCACCGAGCAGCGTTGAAGCCGGGGGTGGGTCAGCGCCAACAGTACTTGGTACTTCGGATCCGACCCTGCCCTCGAGCCTGTTGGATCCGACCTCTCGGAGCCATGGCCTGAGCTTCGGATCCGAGGGATTCAGTGTGCCTTCGGCTCCGTCCAGGTCAGAGCGCACTGGTCCTTCGGATCCGATGGTCTCGGCGCCGGTTCCGATCCTTTCATCAGATCTGAGTGGGAGCCGACTCTCGGAGCCCAGAGAGAGTGGTTCCCCCTCGACTTTCGATGTTGTGGAGAGGGCTCTGTTGAGAACATCCGGACCCCCGGCCCTTGTCTCGGCTCCACCCTGCACTCCCTCTCTGCTGGGCCAGGCTTCCATCACCCGGCCAAAGGGACAGCCTGCTTCAATATCCCAGATGGTTCCATTGGAACAGGATGTTGCTGGCGAGGCCTCCTCAGACAGCCCCCTCGAGGAAGTACCCCGCAAGCATAAGTGCAAGAGGAGGCACATGGACTCCCCTGAGTCCTTAACTGAGGACACGGACTTGGAGGAAGGGGAAGGCTCCCCAAGACTGCCCCCTGAGGATGTCTCCTTTGGAGACATCATGGAGATGCTGAGGATCAGAGGTAGGTGGTCTGCCCCCAAGTCTTCCTCCGACGAGTCCGTGTTTCTGGAGGCATTCGAAGCAGGCCTGTCTACCTCTTGGGTGTCCCCTCTGGCCGACCCCTTGGTGGACCTGATTACCACCAGGGCGTGGAAGGATCCGGACACCATGGAGCCAATACCAAAATGCCCGGACAGAATACTAAGTCCCCCCTCAGACTGGTCGCACTGGAGCAAGGGTCCCCCCGTAGATGCCATGTTGACGGCGGCAGCCACAAAGAGGGAACTAGCTCAGGAGAGCCCCTCAGTCCATCCACCGAGCAAGGAGTCCCGCTCGATGGATCGCTTAGGGAAGCAAGTTTTTAGTTCAGCGACCTTCTCGGTAAGGTCTCTGAACTATATGGCACATGTCATCAGGATGCAGTGGGATCTTATCAAAGAATACACTGCCCCACCCCCGAGTCCATGTCGGCGGAGGACAAACAATTGTACTCCACCTGAATGGCCACTCTGAGATCAATTTCAAATACCTCTATGCGGCTATTGTCCCACGCCACTGAGGGAGCCGCTAAGGCTAGCGGAGCAGGCCTAGTCATGAGACGTCAGGCCTAGCTCTGTCATTGTGACTTTGCGGAGCCTTTTAAAGCATCTTTTGCGAATGCCCCTTTCGATGGTTCTGCCCTGTTTGGTAAAACGGTTCGTGAGACACTTGTCCAGAGCAAGAAAGATGGGAAGACATTGTCTGCCATTGGAGTCCACTTCTCTGCTCCCCAGCGGTCCTTTTCAAAGAACCAAAAGGGTCAGAAGAAGATGTGGTTCCGGAAATCGCAACATTCCCAACCCGCTCCGGACAACCAGCCCTTCCGTGGCAGAGGAGGACAGGGAGGACGCCGCCCCAGGGGCAGAGGGACTCCGAGAAACTTTGGGTCCAGAGAACCTTTCTCTGAATGGCCCACGCAACCGCCCTGAAGGGTTGCCTGGCTGCTCCACTCTGGAGGCAGTCGGGGGGCGCTTCTCGGAGCACCTAGCGGCATGGGAGTCCATCACGACAGACCGCTGGGTGCTTTAAATTATATCCAGAGGGTACAAAATACCATTACTCCATGTCCCCAAATTCAAGAACCTCCCAGATGTACCACCCGATCAGAGGGAGGCCGCAGCCACAGAAATTCAGCAACTGCTAAGAAAAAGAGCCATCCAGCCCGTCCCCCAAGACCAGCTCGGATTAGGGTTCTACTCCAGGTTCTTTTTGGTGCCAAAAAAGACGGGGGACTTGAGACTGATTCTAGACCTTTCCCACTTGAACCTGTCGGTAACCAAGGAAAAATTCCGAATGGTCACTCTTCAATCTATTCTCCCCCTTCTAAGGGAGAACGATTGGATGTGCTCTATGGACCTCAAGGATGCGTACTACCACATTCTAATGGACAGACGATCCAGGAGGTTCCTCCGCTTCTGGCTGGGAGCCAGTCACTACCAGTTCAGGGTTCTTCCCTTTGGCCTCACCACAGCCCCCAGGGTGTTCACCAAGGTATTAGCAGTGATTGCGGCCCACCTGAGACTCCAGGGAATACAGGTCTTTCCGTACCTGGACGACTGGCTCCTGACCGCCCCAACAAGGCATCTACTTTGCTCAGCCAGAGATTTCTTTCTCCGCCTAGCCCCACAGTTAGGCATTACCATCAATGTCGACAAATCCCTTCTGGCCCCGACACAAGTCATAGAATTCATAGGAGCCAGAATAGACACCAGAGAGCTACGAGCCTTTCTAACATCTGAGAGACGTCAGAATTTGCAACTCCATGTGCGGGCTATCCTCCAATCAGGGACCCCACCAGCGGAATTGGTCGTGAGGGCACTGGGCTCCATGGCGGCAGCGATTATGCTCCTTCCATGCACCCGTCTGAACATGCGGGTACTGCAATGGACCCTTCTAGTGCAATGGTCCTTTCTGTCCCTTCCTCTTCACCACCCCATTGCTATCAGCAAGGCTTGCAGGAGGGCTCTATTATGGTGGCTCCATGCTTTGGACCTCCATACGGGCTGTCCCTTCTGCACCTCTCCCCCTCTTGCCACGGTGACCACAGATGCCTCCCACCTCGGGTGGGGGGGCATTATTCAGGCAGGATGGTCCAAGGCACGTGGAACGATACAGAGACCTCCCTGCATATCAACGTTCTGGAGATGAGAGCGGTGCTGTACGCGTTGCAAGCACTTCAGAATCTCCTCCCCATAGGAATGATTGCAATTCAGTCGGACAACATGTCGGTTGTCTGGTACATCAGCAAACAGGGGGGAACCAGATCTTACCCTCTATGCCGCGAAGCCATGAGAGTGTGGGAATGGGCGATCTCCACCAACCGCTTTCTGATTGCAACGCACATTCCGGGGTGGACCAACATCCTAGCGGACAAACTCAGTCGCACCCTTCTTACCCCATATGAGTGGTCTCTCAATCCACTAGTAGCGAAGCAGATATTCGCAATATGGGGGCAACCCTGCTGCGATCTTTTTGCGTCTCCCTCAAACACCAAATGCGGAAATTTCTTCGCTCTGATTCCCCCTCCAGGGGAAACTCCAAGAGACGCTCTGGTGTATGCTTGGCCACCCGGTCTACTTTATGCCTATCCTCCTCTACCCCTGATGCTGCAACTCTTACAGAAAGCCTCACGGTTGGGGAGCAGGATGATCCTCATTGCCCCATTCTGGCCTCGGCAAATTTGGTTCCCTTACGTGTGGTCTTCCTAGTGAATCCTCCTTGGATTCTGGATCCCAGTCCGGATCTAATCTCCCATCCATCTGACTTACCGATCCCAAATCTGGACAATCTGAAACTGACAGCTTGGTTGCTCCAGTTCCACTAAGAGTTAGGACTCCCGGTATCTCTTCACCAGTCAAAGCCATCCTTGTGGCAGCACATAAGCCCTCCACCAGGAAAGTGTACCGCAGTAAATGGAAACGTTTCTCCATCTGGGTGGAGCATCATGATCTAGATCCCTTTATGGCTCCTCTTCCATCCATATTAGACTTCCTAACCAAACTTTTTCAGGAAGGCGCTAGTTGCTCAACCGTCAAAGTGCAATTGGCAGCCATCTCACATTACCATGTGGGACATGATACAGGGCCTTTGATGTCGGCCAAGTTGTGTAAAACCTTTCTCAAGGGCACCTTTTTGCTTAGACCCCCTATAAAAGAAGCCGTACCACCGTGGGATCTTTCACTAGTTCTTCAAGCCTTGACTGCTCCACCTTTTGAACCCGCTGCTTCAGTAGATCTCAAATTCTTGTCCTGGAAAACAGCATTCCTTGTAGCCATCACTTCTGCAAAGAGTTTGAGCTTCAAGCTCTTTCTGTGAAGCCTCCTTATTTGATCTTTCACCCGGACAGAGTGTACCTCAGGATCAATCCCTCTTTTCTTCCCAAAATAGCATCAGAAACCAATATAAATCAATCCATAAATTTACCGGTTTTCTTCCCTAACTATCAGAATAAAGGAGAGTACAAGCTGCACTCATTAGATGTTCATAGGCAGCTACGCTTTTATACTCATAGAACAGCTGGTCATAGACAATCCGACCAGCTGTTCATTTCCTTTGCCAAATTTAATTTGGGGAAAGCAATATCAAAAGTATCTCTATCATGCTGGATTTCTCAATGTATCCTATTAGCGTACCAAACCTCTGGGAGACACGTACCTGAAGGAGTTTGCGCACATTCCACTCGTTCCATCTCTACTTCTGCGGCCTTCAAGTCTAGAGTCCCATTGGATGATATTTGTTCGGCAGCTACTTGGGCTTCATCTCATACCTTTATTAACCACTACAAACTGGACGTGATTTCTAGAGGGAGAGCATCCTTTGGCTCTGCGGTGCTTCACAATATCCTACAATGATGGCCACCCAAGGTTCAGGTAGCTGGGGACTCTGTCCCACAGGTTGCTGACAAATGAACTCCCTACTTCAGATTAAGAAGTTATGTACTCACCATAACGTTCCATCTGAGTAGGTAGCTTAATTTGTCTGCAACCATCCCCCCCTCCTTCCCCTGGCCTTCTTCGGATCTATCTTAGTTGGATACCCGTTTTGGGTATATATTGAGGGGCAAACTCGATCTGAGGTCATGGAGGGTTAGCAGGGGATTATGGGTGAGGGAAGGAGCTAGGAGCTCGGATCCATTAGCTTGAAACAAGTTGCCGGCTCAGATCTGATATTGGATCCAAGACCCACAGGTTGCAGACAAATGAAGCTACCTACTCAGATGGAACATTATGGTGAGTACATAACTTCTTATTCACCAGCAGAGTTATTGGCTTTAGTGATCTGCAAGTGATTTTTGCTGCTGGATCTTAATGGTCTGGTGGTGCGATAGGGCTGGAGTAGATTCTGGAGGGAAGGGACATTTAGTGGATGGTTTACTAGTTTGTGGGGGAGTGATAGTTGATACCACTGAAGGAGGTGAGGGAGTTCAAACCAGCCCAGTTCAGCAAGTGAGAGACAGTGGTGACTACGGTAGGATGCCCCTGTGGCAAATTTGGCAATTTTGTTGTAGCAGGTCTCTAGCTTGTTTAGATCACATTGCCTTAGGTTGGTATATATTGGAGAGGCATAAAGTAGGGTGGAGATAAGGTGGGAATTTGCTATTGAAATCTTTGCTGCTTTGGTGAGAAATTGCTTATTTCTGTATAATGCTCCTAGTTTTTTGTGGACTTTTTTTATAGTCATGGATATGTGAATGTCAAATTTTAGTTTATTGTCTATTTCCACTCCTAGCAATTTGGTGTGTTCAGTTGGGTATATAGTGGTGTTGTCTTTTTCTGTGATGTTAAAGTGAGAGTTGTTTTGAGTATGTTTGGTGGGTTGGAAGATGAGTAGTTTAGTTTTTTTTGGGTTGAGTGTTAATCGGGCATCGGATAACCATGTTTCAACAGAGGAAAAGGCTTCCTGTGTGACTTTTTGCAGTTTTGGTAGGGACTGGGCTGGGCAGATGATGGTCGAGTCATCTGCGTATTGTATGAGTGTGCCATGTTTGGTGGCAGAGAATAGATTATTGGTGTAAACAGAGAAGAGTAGGGGTCCAAGGATGGATCCTTGGGGAACCCCTATGGAGACAGGTAGTTGGGGTGATATGTCATTCTGCCATACAACAGATTGTTGGCGGTTAGACAGGTAACTCTGAAACCAGTTGGTGACCGATTGTGAGAAGGATAGGTTATTGAGGACAGAGATAAGTTGTTTGTGTGGGACCATGTCAAATGCTTTAGATAGGTCTAGGAAAGTAGCAGAGGAGAGATGGCCATTGTTTTTATGCTGAAGGATAGTGTTAGTAAAGGAGAGTAAGGCAGTGGTGGTGCTATGGTTTGGTCGGAAACCATGCTGAGTACTGGAAAGGAGGTTGTTAGTAAGGCGGTAGTCTGAGACCTGAGAGTGTATGCATCTCTCTAGTATTTTGGAGAGTGGAGAGAGAATAGCTATGGGGTGGTAATTGGTTAGTTCTGTGGAGGGTCTGCCTTTGTGGAGGGGAATTATATGTGATACTTTCCACAGTGTGGGAACATAACTTTCTGACAGAGATCGGTTAATCAAGATGGATACTGGGTAGGCCAGAGCATCAGCTGCGATTTGTAGGTATTCACTTGGGAGGCTGTCTGATGCTAATTTGGTGGGTTTAAGTTTAGTTAAGAGTTTTTTTATGTTGGAGGTAGGTACAGGAGAAAAAGAGAAGGCAGCGGGGAGATTACTAGTTGAAGGTGTGGGTTGGAGGGGAGGGGGTTGTGTTGTTTAGCTAGTGATAGTATGGTTTGGGTGAAGTGTGTGTTGAATGAGGTAACAATATTTTCTGAGGAGTGAGGGATGTTAGGAGGAGGGGTACTGACTTT
Organism: Protopterus annectens; assembly: GCF_019279795.1. NCBI lineage: Eukaryota > Metazoa > Chordata > Ceratodontiformes > Protopteridae > Protopterus > Protopterus annectens. The sequence goes on along the minus strand of NC_056742.1, from coordinate 546,426,672 downwards.
ACCTGGGTGGAGGATGGAGTTTGTGGAGGACCAGAATTGTTTGGGGCTGTGTTGTGAGGAGACTAGGGCAGACTGGTAGTACTGGGATTTGTCCTGTTTTATTAGCTTTTTGACTCTATTGCGTAGTTCTAGGAATTTCTGTCTAGCTGAGGGGGTTTTGGTTTTGCGCCAGTACTCCCAGGCTTTATCCCTGTTTTTCATTTCTGACATAGTGTTTTTTTTGTAGCCATGGGGAGGGTTGTGCTTTGGTACTGGAGAATCTTATGGGGGCATGGTAATTAAGGATGTTCAGGAAGGTAGTATTAAAAAATTCAACTGCATCATCTAGACTGAGGTACTTTAGAGGATGCCAGTTACATTCTTTGAGGGATGAGATGAATGTGAGTGGGTTAAAGTTTAGTTTTTTACGTATTTGACGGTAGATGACAGGTTTAGCTTGGTATAGGTATTTTTTGAGTAGGAATGTTGGGGAGTGATCACTGAGGCTATCTGATAAGCAGCCTGTTATATATGACTGGGGGCTCTTACTCACTAGTATCCAATCCAGGGTAGTGTGCTTGGTGGAGTTTTTATTTATGCTGGTTGGTGACTGGACTAGCTGAGTGAAGCCATGAAGGTGTACATGATGGGTTGGATTGTTGCCAGAACAGGATTGCCAGTCAATATTGAAATCACCTAAGATGATAGTTTCTTGGGGGAGATGGTGGGTAGACCAGCTGAGGAGGTTTTCTAGGGGAGGGATGTTTTGGCCAGGTGGGAAGTAGCATCCAATTATGTTGATGGTTTTGTTTTGGTTAATTTTGAGGTTGGTATATATTATTTCTTCATTGCCTATTTGTGGAGCTGATGATTTTAAGATCTGGATGTTTAGATGCTGTTTAAATATTATAGCTACACCACCTCCTTTTTTGTTTAGCCGGTCTACTCTCAGTATGCCGTAACCTGTAGGGAGTATTTGCTCACTGGTAATGTGAGGTTTTAGCCAGGTTTCTATCAGGATGACTATATCTGGGGAATTTAAGTCTATGGTAGCATGGAGTTCATGGACTTTGTTGGATATACTTCTAATATTTAGGCATAGTAGTAGGAAGTCACTTGGCTTTCTATTGGCTGTAATATGGGAGAAGTTGTGGTTTCTAGTCTGATTATGAAGATTGGGGTTGGAGATGGTAGGGCCAGGGTTGGGGTGGATGTCTCCACTTAGGGATAGTTTTGATAAGCATGAGATTATTAGTTTTCTCAGTTTTTGAATGTGTTTGTTTATAAGGGAAACGTTATGATTGTGCTCTGTGGGTAATAGGTATGGTGGGAGGGTTACTATGTTAAGTTGTAGGGATGCTTTATGTTTGAGTAATATAGTTGGTAGAATATGTGGGGGGTGCATAGGGATGGTTCTTGAGCTGGTGGGAGGGGAGCTGAGTGTGGGTGAGACATGAGTGGTGGTGTGAGTAGGAGTACAGTGGTAGTGGTTGAGTGGGGGAATGATGGAGCTTTGGTAGGATGTAAGACATGCAAGGAGAGTGCATGCAGTGAGCATAGGAAAGGTATGCTTGTACATGTTAGTTGAGGAGGTGTGATAGTAGTGGGAAGATGGAGGAGGTAGTGTTGGGTTAGTGCTGTGGTTGGCTATTAGAAAGATGATAGGGGTTTGAGTGCAATAAAGGTGGGACTACCGGGGGTGGGAGGGAATAGGGGGCAGGGTGGGGAGCGAAGCGGGTAGAGACCCTGTTAGTTGCTGGTATGAGGGGCTGGAAACAATCACAAAGAAAAGACAAGTATGTGTTAAGAAACAATCACAATTGACCAAGGACTACTCTGAAACTGTAAGTCATTTCTTAATTTCTCAGGTGGAAAAACAGGATAACCTTGTATCAGTAGGCTACTGTGGTCATATTTTAAATTTACAAACACACAGTATTGATCAGTTATGGATACTATTTGCTAACAGAAGGGAATAAGAGAAAGTGGAAGATGTGTGTGTGTGTGTGTGTGTGTGTGTGTGTGTGTGTGTGTGTGTGTGTGTGTGTGTGTGTGTGTGTGTGTGTGTGTGTGTGTGTGTGTGTGTGTGTGTGTGTGTGTGTGTGTGTCTGTATGGTGGGGGGGGGCTGCTTACAACCAAAGCAGAGTGCTCTCCAGGGGAAAATGAATATTGGCTCAAACAGGTAGACACATACTCAAAGTTAACTGTAGCTGTTTGCAGACAGTTCATACCCGGACTGCGCTTTTCTTACAAGAATGTTAAAGGTGGTACCGCAGTTGAATACTTGAGTGGTGTTAGGTCTAGAAAAGAAGAGTACAGAGAGGAGTAAGTACTTTTGAGATGGTAAATATATATTATAAAGATTATAAAAAACACACTGAGCAAATAGCTACCGCATGCAGGACAATGCCATGCACCAACTACTTAGTATATGCAGATATGTTTAGAGAAATAACAAGGAGGAGCTCTACTTGATAACTGCTGTGATCAATGGTATGTATAATGGAGAATAAGAGAGTGATTACTTATTTAGACCTTGATGATATTCTTTTGGTGATAAGCTATGCTAAATAAAAGGATTCCCTGGCAATTATTAGCACATGATTGTCAAAAGTGCGAGAGTTATCGACCCATAACCATGATAATCCTTTTGAAGAATTTAGCCATGTTGTGCACACACAATCTGCATTTTACAAAGCTGAACTGGTGCGCATCCAGGCATATGAAGTCACATATCATTGTTTATTAGTTCTATAATATGCCTTACAGCCTTGTGAATAATATTAGTGAGACTAATGGTAAGTATTTCTAAGAGTCCGTATAGGGACCATCTTTATGCAAGCTCACCGCAACAACTGTTCTTCACACTTTTAAGAAATAATTTTATAGATGACACTTTAAATTCATGATTTATTTGTATTATAATCACTAAGAAGTACTGGCACCCCATTACAAGTCTTTATACTACCAAAATCTGGCAGAGTAGAGAGGTTAATTTGGGAGCCTACTCCCCCTTAATAAGCATGATGAAAATGTTTTACATAATGACATCACAATTCTAAATGCTATAGCATACTTTGAAAAAAAATGAGAGTACATTTTAAATAATCGCCAAGATACCACAATACAGTGGCAATAGATGTGCTTATTGTACTGCACCAGATGTATATTTTTTATACTCTTAGAGAATTTTTACATCTTTTATTGAATTAATTATGTTATCAAGTTCACAACTACCAACGTATTTGTTTATCCATAGTTATTTTTTTCTACTTTTATATTTGAGAACAGTTCCAAAAAAGTGCCTGCAGTAAAAAGCCCCTGTGGGTCCCCACTGGTAGCTCCTGCCAGAATAGACAGGTAGCTGTTCATGCTGCCTTGGTGAGTGTAATGCCCAGGTCACAATGAAGTGTAGAACAGTATACCAAAACTTTGCTCAGTATTGCTGCTCCTGATTTAATTGATCTCTCTACACACCTCTTTTATTGTGAATTATTTTCCCATTAAGTGTCAGAGCAGTTTTATGAGCTGTCATCTGCTAGTTGAACCTTGACTTTTATGTAACATGCAGGGAAAAACTTTTGGTTTTATGGTAGTCTGTAAACTGGTCTTTTAAAAATTCAGATCCCCACACTCACACACCATCACACACACACACACACACACATATATATACATATATATATATATATATATATATATATATATATATATATATATATATATATATATATACATATATATATATATATATATATATATATATATATATATATACACACACACACACACACACACACACACACACACACACACACACACATACACACACACACACACACACACACACACACACACACACACACATGACCAATTATTGCAAATCCTCTATCTATGATGATCATGGACTGTTTCTTTCATAATCAGTTGTCATACATCCCCCATTTATGAAGAATGCAAACTGTGTCTTTCATAAGCAGTTATCACACCCCCCCCCATCAATTATGGAAACATTATTTTTTGCAAGCAAATAGCTGTGTGAAGCATATCTCTCATATTCAAGGTCTGTTGCTATCTTGCAAACATTTTTCTATCCCAGCTGTCTGCTTTCTTTTTCTGTATGTACTAAGTGACTATCATGTGACTGGCCCTTCCTGATAATATTTCTAGTCAACATAAAATAGATAAGTTTTCCTGTCCTTACTTATTCAGAGATATAAGTAGCATATCATCTGAAATAACACTTTTCATGAACTCCATTTTAATAATAATGTCTTAGAAATCCATCTTAGTAAATTTCACTGCATATATACATACATACATACATAGTTCAATCCTTCTTAGAGATTTCTTGCAGTAAATGTAATTCACAACATGCATTCTATAACAGACACCTTTGACTACAATGAAAGTGAAAAACACTGAAGGTAATAGATGTAATAGATGGCCAGAGTATATTGCTGCCACTGGCTGCACACATCTACACAAACCCACCCACACACACACACACACACACACACACACACACACACACACACACACACACACACACATATATATATATATATATATATATATATATACACATATATATGGGTCCTGGTCTTATAATCGACATCCTTTCTCTTTACTCTACCTTAATACTATCTTCTTTTCTTCTCTTTTTCTCTCTCGATCACTGCTTGATCAAACTATATTCTACTCTCAGTTTATGTACTTTCTCTCTCTACTCCTCATATGTAAATATTGTAAATAGCATGTAACCTTACACCTTCTTTTCATACAGTCAAACCTGCTACTTAAGGAAACTACTAAATCTATTGTATCTACCTTCCTGAATGATGTTTTTTGAAGTATACTGTGTGTATTTGCTTTTTTACTAACTGTATTCAATGTAATGTTATTCCAAATGTATATATTTTATTACCATCTTTTACACTATGTAACTTATATTGTATTTCTTTGCTTTTGGAGCTTTTCTCCCCGGGCCTCCACTGAAAATGGGTACGTTCTGGCCCAGTGGACTTCCCCGGTAATCAAACTGGAAATAAATAAATAAAATAAATAAATAAATAAATGTTTCATCGAAATGTACACGATCCATCTCACTTTTGCAAAAGTGCATTTTGTTGAAAATGCACTTTCGCTGAAAGGTAAGTAAGCAAACAGTTGTTTGCATGTAAATATAGTTGTACATCAACTGTACTGTTGATTGTACAAATAAGCAAACTGTTGCTTAGATCGTGGTACAGTGGGGATAAGGGAATATTCCCTTTTCCCCACTGTAGTGCGATCTCAGAGTGAGAATATTAAAGTAAGGGGGTGGGGAGCACAGCCTCCCACATGGGGGTCAGGGGGGCTTGCCCCCTTGCATATTCATGAGGATTGTTTCATTTTTTTTATTTTATTGACATGTTTTTTTTGTGAAAGTGCATTTTTGATAAAACGCACTTTCATGAAAGTGAGTTCGATGTACGTTTCAATGAAAAATACTTTCGATGTATAAATATATATATATATATATATATAGATAGATAGATAGATAGATAGATAGATAGATAGACACACACATCTATCTATCTATCTATCTATCTATCTATCTATCTATCTATCTATCTATCTATCTATATATCATTCTATCATTTTGTCTATCTAAATGTTTTGCTAGTTAAGGGAACAATGTTTGTGAGGAAAGGAATTCCCTAATCTGAGGAATTTCATTTACCACACAAAGCAGAACCCCCCTCCCCCATAATCCATTCATCCATGTTTTCTGCACTTTTGTCTTTGAATTACTCTTTCCCGTTGATTTCATTAGAACATATTAAGAAGTAATTTGTCTGCTGAAAAAGGGAATTATGGAGATTATGCTGGTTGTCATGAAGAGGCTGTTTCATGAGTGATTTTCATAGATCCCTAGGTTATTCTGATCTGGAGACATAATTTGTGAAATTCTCAGTACATATTAATCCTTTCCGTAAGGGTTGTGAAACCATCCCAGTGGTGTATTTGCAGTTACTATCATACCTTTCAATTGTCCATATTTCTGCATAATGTCTAAAATTTTGCCTCATATTGTTGATCTGTCCATCATAAACCATTGCGGATCACAGTCACTAACTAACTGCAAAGAATTTAATTTCAGACTTCATATCTTTCAAAAAATGTATCCTAGGGCAATACCTGTTATTTTAGAAACTTTCTAAATTTATAGGAGCGATATTTGATATCTGTTCCTGATTTTGAGCCTTTGTCCATAATTATTTTGGCTTTGTCCAGATTTCTTGTGCTAAGAGGTTGAGATGTATTTGACCCATCTCTTCATGTAGGTTGTGTTTTAAGATGGTTATTGAGCTACAGTGTTTAATATCAAGGGGATAGTCTGTCCCAGAAAGAAAAATTCTTTGGGAGAGGTATCTATCCCAGCATCTTCTGTTTTGGTTGCACTGCAGGTTTTAGTCTCCTGAACTGGTATTTGTGTTATTACTAGTTTTATGATTGTGTAGGAAGTCATGCAAGACAGGGTTGTTTGAAGCTTTGTGGGCTAGGCAGAGGTCACTGTGCAACAGTTTGTGTGAGATGGAAAAGAGAAATATGAGCTTTAAGATGTTCTGCAGAGATCATAGAACTCAGGTCCATGATGATTATCTTAGTGGAGCTGCACTGAAGTCTTTTATGCTGGATTGTGTGCCTGGACATGTGTGTGCAGAATGGGGCATTATATTCTGCTATGGGCTTAATAAAGGAGGAGCAGAGAAATAAATTATCATCTTTGGACCTAGAAGATATACATGTCAATTGAAGAGCTCCTTGACTATGAAAATGCACAGGATCCTAATAACTGGGTCAAAGTGTGCACTCCTGTGGCAGGAAAGGGTTGACTTCACCTATCTGAGCTTGGAATTGCTGGTAGAAAGCTCATTGTGTGTTCACCTGATTGGCCTTAAAGCACAGTTAGTGTAAATCTTGCTTTTTTTCTGATTGTACATAAACCTCACTTTTGCGAGAGTTTTGGCTCATTTGTCTAGAACTGGTCACAAGAGATTTTAAGAGAGTATGCTAACACCTAAAGCCATTCTTGGCAAGATACAATTAAGTATCATTTTTCACTTGTATTATTTTGTTATACTTTGAGCAGTTACTGTGCTACTTATTGTTGTTTGTATTTCTTTAAAGTTTCAGTTTCATTTTCAAACTGCTGTAAGGGCTGCTGCTCTTCACTGAAATACATTGTTTCGGGTGTTTCTTAGTTAGTATTAGGCATCTGTTTGGGGTTCCTTAAGACTTGGGTTCCAAACCAGTCATTTTACATTGAGGGTCAAAGTCTGCACTCTTTTTTCTCAGTTGTTTTTATTGAAATTTTTAACAACAAAAGATTAGTATTTTAGTCTTATTCTAATTAAAACGGAGTCCCTATTCCTTCTAGAATATTTCTATTGATTGGAATACTGCAGTAAGAAAAGAATTGCAATCAGTCAAAGGTAATAGGATGTCATCTGCCAATAATTGTATTTTGGGGATTAAATCATTATTTATTAATAGGATTTTGATATTTGTATTTGATCTTATATAATTTGCAAAAGGTTCCATAACTAGAGCATAATGGGTACAAGGGACAACCCTGTTTAGTACCTTTAGTAATCTTGATTGATTGGGAAGTATATGAGCCTGTCTTAGTGTAGGCAAAGGAGTTTTCATAGAGAAGTTTGACCAATTGTAAGAAATTGTTTGAAAAATTACATTCCTCCAGTACTAATAGTAAGTACTCCAAAGTAACTGAATCAAATGCACTGTTGATATCCTGACTAACCAAAGTTAGCTCTTTTTTGAATTATTAGTATAATCAATAATAGGGTTAGTCGCAGTGGTGCAGCAGTTAGTGTTGTCATCTCACAACAAGAGGTTCTCTGGCTCAATCCTCAGCTGGGGTGCCTTCTGTGCAGAGTCTGCATGTCCTCCCTGTGGTCGCATGGGTTTTCTCCGGGTTCTCTGGTTTCCTCCCACATCCCAAAGACATGCTGTAGGTGGATTGGACACTCTAAATTGGCCCTATGTGTGAATGCGTGTGTGTGTGTGTGTGTGTGTGTGTGTGTGTGTGTGTGTGTGTGTGTGTGTGTGTGTGTGTGTGTGTGTGTCTGTGTGTGTGTGTGTGTGTGTGTGTGTGCCTTCTGTGGAAGGTTGGGCACCAGGCTGGCAACTCAACACCATAAAACTCCACTGCCAATTATGAGCGGACAGGTGATCCGCTGTGGCAACCCCTAACTGGGAAAAGCCAGAAGAAGTATAATCAATTATAGGTAGTTATAATCAGTTATTGATAGTATTCTCATGATATTATCATAGGTGTTCCTGTTCATTATAAACTCAGTCTGATCATTGTTTATCAACACCGAAGGAAATTGTTTTATTCTAGAGGTATAGATTGCCATGAATATTTTATAATCTACATTTAGTAATGAAATTGGTCTATATGAAGAATATTGTGTGGCATCCTTGTTAAGTTTTAAAACTGAGGATATTCGGGTTTATTTCCAGGATGGTAGTACCTTCGTAAGTCCTTACTCTTGTGGCAGGAGAGGGCGGCTTTCACCTATCTGAGCTGAGAATTGATGGTGGAAAGCTCATTGCTTGCTTACCTGATTAACCTTTAGGGCATAATTAGTGTAAAACTTGCTTTTTTCTGATTGATATAAGCCATGTGTTTGTGTAAAGCTGCTCTTTACTCAAAGCTGGTTACTTGAGCCTTGTACACATATGATCACCAGAAGTTGAAATTTCCCTATAAAAAACACCTCAGAACTTTACTTCAGTTTTGTGTCGCTCACAGGGCAACTTGTTTCTGCAATTAGCAGCATCTATGCATTTAGTTAGGACTATACAGGTCTACCTTGCCTTTTTATATTATCCAGGACTATTGCTGCTCAAATAGCATCTGATTTAGGGGCTGGGCAGCATTCCTACTTAGGTTATCTGCAGATTAAACCAGCTAAGAACCCTTCCCTCATCTGGTTGCAAATACCATCCATTCCTATTACTTGCAGTACACATTAAGACTTGCATCCTTGGTTGGGCACTTTTCTGCTCTCTCTCTGCATCCAGCTTGGTGGACATGGACATCCTGAGGCAATGTAACAATTGTCTTTGTGTACTGACAACCACTTAATTCTTGAACAGACAAATACAGTATGTCTCAGAGATGTAATTACACATTGACAATGGAGGCAGCAAACAAGTTGTCAGCGACTCACAGACAACACTCAACACACCCACAAGGGACCACACACAGAGATCCCCATATGTGGAGGAGCTCACATGTAACTTACTCAAACCTCAAAGGCCTCACAGATGCAGTCCTCAGAAACTTAGCATTCACACAAACAAAGACAATTCCCATCATGACACATAGAGCCACATCTCATTCTGTCTCAACTTCCAAGTCTATAAGGTGAAACACTCCATAACCAAATATTCTTGTCATAGGAGACTCCATTGACAGACACACTGATGACCCTCCTACCAGACTGGATAAGGAGATGGTTACAGTTAATTGGCTGTCTGGGGCCAAGATCTGCCAGATCACACAAGCTCTCTGGTCACTTATCCCTAAGTACCAGTTTGACTTAGTCATAGTTCACATGGGTATGAATGACCTGAGATATACTTCCTTGGACTATATGAATGAAGCTCTCAGAATATGTGACATAGACAGATATGAGCCTAGCAGTTAGCAGCATTCTACTGTCTCCAAGGATGATGCCACAATACCAGCAGAAAATTATTGATTTTAACAATTGGATTAGCTGCGGGTGTCATTCCAAAAGGCTCCAATACTGTCAGCCTTGGAGGACATAGTTGATAGGCCATGCTGCTTTGTCAGGAATGGTATTCAGCAGTCACCTCTAGGCTTTCAGATATTGGCCAAAACAGTATCCACCCCTGTAGTGTCTTTTTTAGGCATTGCCAAACAGACAACATTTTAACATCACAAAAGCTACTCAGGATAAGTTAACAGTGTTACTACTCAATGCTAGGAGTCTCAACAATAAGCTGCACTCACTGGAACCTGTCCTTATCCTGGATAATGCTGATGTCTGTGCAGTTACCTAAACATAGGATCATAGGATTATAGTATCATAGGAAGCTACTCACCTAATGGCTCTGGGGCCCTTACAAGCCTAGCCAAGTTCTACCTTTATTTCCACTATCAGCACCTATTGTCCCTGTCCAAGAGGGACACAGGTGTAACCCCCAGGGTGAATTTACAGTTACTCATCCAATCGTCCAGACTGCATTTGAAGAGGGCCAATGAGGTGCTCTGTTTAACATGAAGTGAGAGTCCATTCCAAAGGTGTGGTAACCTTTGGGATACAAATCTGTCCCTCCAGCAGGTTCTATTAATGTCATATACCAGGTTAAGGTCTTTAGAGCGAGTAACTCATGTACCATTTAACTTGTGGATATGCAACATTTCCAATAAAGGCAGGGTCAGAGATTGCCTTATATGCAAGGCAGAGATCGCCTCTATCTATCTATCTATCTATCTATCTATCTATCTATCTATCTATCTATCTATCTATCTATCTATCGTCTGTATGAAACAGAATAAAGTGACAGTGATTTCAGACCATCCACATAAGACATAAGACAGATGGTGAAGACCTTGAATTTTCCTTGTGAGGAGCCTTTGTGGTCTCTCCAGTTGCTGCACATGCTTGGAAAGGTACATACCAAAAGTGGTGTTGTACTCAATTATTGGCCTGATGAGGGAAGAGTACAGGGAGGTTATAACTTCTTTTTTTCTGGAGACAATGCCCTTACTTATGAGTTGAGCAGTATAGATTGCCCTTCTTATCACTGTGGAGACATGGTGATCAAAGGTAAGTTTGCTGTCAACCTGTGTGCCCACGTCTCTCACTACTGAGTGCATACTTAGGGTGTTGCTATTGATGTGGTAGTTATCAGGAACATCACTCTTACTGAAAGGGATGATAATAAGTCTATAGTTCCCAGGGTCAACTTTGTGCAACGTGAAAATGGTGGCCATTTTCCATTTAGCTGGGATGAAGCCAGTGCTTAGACTATGACTGAAAAGAATTCCCAACTGTGTTGCTAATTCTTGTTGGAACCCATGTAGGAAGCAGCCTGAGATCCTATCAGGTCCCATAGATGCTGTGTTTTTGGGCTTAGAGAAGGCATTTATGACCTGCTCTTTAGAGATATAAGGTAGGGGACATGTGGTAGAAATATCATGGGGTATGTGTGGCAGGGACAGGCTAGTGAAGTTTTCACAGAAACTGTCAGCTAACAGGTTAGGTATGTCCACAGGCTCAGTGTATGTGGTATCTTAACTACCAGTTTGGCACAAATCTAGGCCTTTCCTTTTAGGTTATGGATGTAACTAAAGAATGCCTTATGGTTGGATTCATAGTTTGCTTTGGAGGATTTCACAAGAAGTCTAATTAGCTTATTTAAGCTGAGGAGGGAGTGTTTCCAGTTTATGGCTTGCTCCCTCTTACTCTTAGACAGCAATTTCTCCCTTCTGTTGTAAAGCTTGTTAATGGCAGTTGTCCACAAGGCAGGTTTGCTCTTCCTTGAGGAACTTGGTTTTGTCCTATCAGGTATGGCTGAGTCAATGCAGTTATACAGGTGTCTGTGTAAAGCATTGGTGTAGAACTCAGCATAGTTGCCAGTTACATCTGATGGGGGAGGTGCAATGAAGCTATTTATACCAACCCAATTCAAAGCCATGGAAAACACTCCAGCAGTGCATGGCTATAACATCTTTCATATGTTCTAACTACCCACTGAGGATGAAAGAGCAAAAGACAGGGGTGTTTCTATCTACAAAAGGGTAAGCACACCCCAAGGCTGGTCAAACATTATGACATGCTTGAGCTACTCCATGTCCAACTAACCATGGGAAAAATCCATTACCATATTTTTGCTAACCAGAAAACCCATACATCATACCTGAAGTTACTAGAATTTCTCATAATCTAACCCAACGCCATACTCATGGGTGATTTTTAACTACTCTTCCATCAATTGGGAAGCATACATGACCACTAACATGCAGGCCCAAAGATTTCCTTGACTTAGTATATTCAAATGCCCTGGAGCAACTTGTCTGTACTCTGGAAGAACAAATATCTTAGATCTGGTACCCCCACCCCCACCCCAGTGTGATGCTTTCACTGGTAAGATCAGATCACAAAGCAGTCTCCCTTGAAATAATGGTAAAACTAGTTTTCACCCATCTAAACCCAAAAACTTTAAGAACTACTCTAAGGGAAATTACACTCTATGACACAGCTAGTTTCCAAGCTCCCCAATCCAGAAAACACAGAAACCTATGCAGAGGCATATACAAAAGCCCTATATGACTATTTGAACAACTGCATAGAAACAGCAGTACCAGACTGAAATACCCCAGATCAATCTGCAAAAACATGCCACCCTAGTGGACCACTGATATTAATAGGTTTTACAACAAAACAGAGAAAATTCTGTTGAGAAGTATGAGGCAATGTGCACAACAGAGCCAAAAGTCCCTCATTAGTCTAAAAAAGTGAATCAGGGAACTAGTCAAGTCTCTAAAAGCAGACTTTGAAGTAAAAATAGCCTGCAAAGCTAAGGACAACCATAAGGCATTTTTCATTTATGTCTGCAATCTTAAGGGCAACACCCAACAATTTGTAGAACTAGTTGTAGATGGCATCATCTATACTTAGCCATAAGATATAGCAATTATGCCGGCCAACAACTTCAGCTCAAATTTCACGTCCTTGTCACCCCCAGTTATCTCCAAGAAATACCCTCCACCACTCCACTTCCAATTATCACCAAAGAACAGGTTGCCACTGTGCTCTGTAAAGCTAAAAACATGGCTTCATTGGGGCCTGACGATATACCACATTGCCTGTTAAACAGCTTAAATCGGGACTTATCAGACCCATTAGGATCTCTACTAAACCACAGCCTCTGGGACAGCTTTGTCCCAGTAGAGTGGAGGACAGCAACAGTCATCCACCTGCATAAAGGGGGACTATCTACTGACCCAGGAAATTACAGACCTATAAGTTTGACTAGTCTTATATGTAGGACCATGGAAAGAATAATCATAAATCTGATAAAATGACATAGAAAACCTCCAAACTCTGGACCCAACCTAATTCAGCTTTGTCGAGGGTAGGTTGTGCCTACTGAATCTGGTGGATTTTACATACTGCCAACCTCAACCTGGCCAAGGCATTTGACATAGTTCCCCACTCAGGTATTATAAATAAACTCACAAAACTGGGTATAAATCCCTATGTCACCAGATAGATAGCCAATTGGCTCATGAACAGGACACGTGGTTAAACTGGGTGAATCCAGATCCAGCAAGAGGCAAGTTACTAGTGATGTGCCACAGGGCTCAGTGCTGGGACCACTGCTGTTCAGAATATATTTCTCTGAAGTCAAGGCTAATGTGGAAGGCCTCTAAATGACAAAGTTTTCCAATGACTGCAAACTGGAGGCAATAACTGAATCCTCCAGCAATGTAGATATCCTTTAGGAGGGTCTAGATCAGGCAAACGATTGGTGCTAGAACTATGTGCTAAAACTAAATGTGAAAAAAAATGCATTATCATACCCTTTGGGAAGTCACATACCCCTGCAATTACAACATCAATAGCACACCTCTAATGCTAGCCTCAGAGGTGAGAGATTTATATACATAGATAGATAGTAGCCTAAAATTTGGCTGCCATGTGTCCACAGTTGTGATGAAGTCCTTTTATGTGTCACAACTTATAAGTGAAGGTATGGCATCCAGCTCCAAAGAAATTATAGTTTCACTGCACTCAGACCTCATTAGACCAATATTTGGCATAATGGTTAAGGTGTTTAACTTACAGACACAAGGTGCAGGATTTGATTCTCACATGGGGTAGTTGGCTAGGCTTAAAATGGCCCACAAGGGCAGTTAGCCTAGTACTAATCTATGAATCGATGAGTACAATGTGCCATTTGGCATGTACTTGACTAGGAACTTGCAGCAGCTGAAATGACCTCAGAGGCTCCTCATAAAGAAAATACAGGATGTAAAGAACATTCCCTATGCAGATAGACTAAAAACAATAACCCTTCACTTTGTCTCCTACTGTCTATTAAGGCATGACCTATGCCTGACCTGCAAGGCATTGACAAATCCAGTCCTGATGACTGCTACACAGGTCTACTATCAAAATGTAGAATGGAACATCATCAAATCCACTTTGTGCAAAGTCCGAACACCTAATGCTGAAAATGCTGAACACCACTATATCAGAATGCAAAATATCACCCCCTTCTCGACCCATGATAGAGCTTCTTTCTAGGTCCAGAGTAGTAAGAAATGTCATCGTTCATTGTTTTTCTGGCTATAGTGACATTTGGCATTGCAGCTGTGACACTGTGAGGTATTGCCAGCTGTACCAAGAGAAGCAAGACAATGCATGTGTGGCATATGCTAGCATGACTGGCTGAAGTTTTAATATTATTTATTTTTCTGTATCCGAGAGATTCTATCCAACTGTATTATTTTTATATTTCCTGTGACTGAAAACTCTGTTGTTTATTCTAACTAAGTATTAAGTATTCTCCTGTTCTCTATTTTATTATCCAGTATTAAATATTTTTGTACTTTTTCATTGTGGCTGGTCTTTTAGAGAATCATTTTAACATCTTGAGTGTACTTGTGCTTATTTTAGTGACACTGTGGTCACTCTGATAAGCCTTACGGCTTCTGTCCCACTCTACCATTTATATCAGTATAAATCTGACACAGTATAATTGGTTACGCTTTGAGTATCTGACTGGTGGCAGCAACCTACCTTGTAGTCTGGAGAGAGGGAGCACAGCTGGTGAGTCTGTGTCAGACTTTCCCAGAGGTGTGTGTGTGTGTGTGTGTGTGTGTGTGTGTGTGTGTGTGTGTGTGTGTGTGTGTGAAGTCAGATATTCAAGTATGTGTGTCAAGACACTTGGAACTGCGACACAGTGCTCCAAATTGAGTCTTGTTTGGGATCTGGAGAAACAGAGAGTCCAGTCCCAGGTCTGGAGCAGGTTCCATGTGTGCTCTTATGGGAAATTGCGCTTGATGCAGAGAGATGCATTTGAAATACTGTGTAAATCCATTCCTGATTTTAGTGGATGCCTCTCACCAGTGTCAATGGTGAGGATTGGGGCTCCTCGATTACTGGCATATGGTAAAGAGGGGCAGTCACAGCGGTTTTTGTGGATATCAGTTGATTATATGTGGAAAATAGAAGTGTTATTCAACATTTCAGTTGTAAACTGCTACACATGTACAAGTCAAACAGAGTAAGGGTCACCTGATCTAGGTATTTAAACTTAGCAGTTCAGACAGATATGTGTCTTAAAGAGTGCCCCTTCTTTGGAACAGGCTTCCTCTTTGCATTAAGCAGAGCCTTTCCCTGGCCCTCTTCAAATGCAATTTGAATCAATGTATGGGGAATTGTATATTCACACCTGGGGTAGCGTTTGTGTCCTTTATGGACAGGGGCAATCTGTAAGATACTCAAGGCATAGACAAAAACCCATGCCATTCTCTTGCCCCTATGGGCCATATATTGGGTAAAATTGGTTTATATTGGCTAGGCTTGTAAGGGCTCTTAAGCCATTAGCCTAGTAATCTCCTATGAACCTATGAACTGTATTGAGATAAAAACAGAAATTCTCTGCAAATGCAGCAGTGTGAGTAACTGGATTCTTGAAGGTAGATGGGCTCTCAAGCTGTTTCAGGTAAAAAGGTAGCTACAATAAGATTGCCTTAGAAAATTCCATGAAGATTACCACCAGTTAAGGGCAGTAAATTTGCCTTAGAAAATTCCTGAAAGATCACTATCTTTCTGGAGTTTTCTAAGGCAAACTTACTGCAGCCAGCTGATTATGGAAAGCAGTTTGAGAGCCCCTCTACCTTCCCGGACCAGGTTGCAATCCCAGGTACATGTGCAGAGAGTTTTCTATTTTTAACTCAAGAGTTTAGGGCATTTTAGGTTGGGTTCTAAATGAAGATGGCTAAATGGTTGTTGGATCTGACCAGTGATGCGGTAGTTTCAGGTATGCAACATAAGCGTGCTATATTTATGAAGATAAGGTCAAGTAATAGGGGAGTTAACTATCTAGTTTAGGGAGTTAGCAGTGATATGCATTTATTAGTAGTAGAGTAGGTTTTCCAATTTATGCATAGATAGTTGAAATCCTGAAGGATATTACAGAGACTCAGCATTGACAATCAGTAGTGATGGTGCAGTGGTAATGTTGTCACCTCACAGTAAGAGGTTCTCTGGTTTGATTCTTGGCTGGGGAGCCTTCTGTGCAGAGTCTGCATGTTCTGTTTGAGTGGGATTGCTCCAGCTCCCATGTTACAAAGACATGCATCTGGAGCATTTCTCCCCATGCCTCTGCTGAAAATTGGCTTTGTTCCAAGTCAGACTTTCCTAGTTAACAAATGTAAAATAAATTAATATTACTTACTTATGCCTTGTGAGGGGTCTACTTCACATGGTCGACAAGCCATTTGGTCGACAATTCATTTGGTCGACAAGCAGTTTTATGTGGGGGGCTGTGCCCCCCACACCCCCCTAACTATATATATCAACTCCAGGGTTGCACAACATTGGGAAGGGGGGCAAATCTGCCTGTCGACCAAATGAATTGTCGACCAAATGAAAGTCGATCAAATGGCTTCTCGACCATCTCAGGTAGACCCCTTGTGAGTAGTGGGTGTGATACAAAGGATTCAGTAGTTTGGTAGGATATGTCAAGGGGTATTATTGATAGCTACTAAGATTTCATTATCTTGCCTTGTAAGTCTACACGTGATGGAATTTCCTGAGAAATACTGACACGCTATCACCTTTAACAAAGACAGCCTAAGTAGAGGATCTGAATGAATGCTGGGCATTGCATCCTGGTTGGCGAGGGTGTATTATCAATGTATTTGAACTATGTTTCACTGATGATAGAGACACCAATATTTTATAGGGTCAGGAGGGCTTCTAGGGAAAGCAAATTCTTACTGAAGGTTCTAACATTAAGTGGCAGTACATACATACTGTCATGATCTGGTTTGGCTAGGTTGGTAGCCATTTGCCAGACTGCCATTGCCTAAAAATTGTGGCATAATTCCCGGTGAAGATAGGCTGCCGTTCAAGACTAGCTGGATATCAGACTCAGGAAGCTCCATTACTAAGGTAGCTATGGAGTTTAGGTTATGTAAGCTAGCGCTATACCTAGCTGAGGGATATCCCACTTTATAGCAAAAAGGCAGCTTCTATGTTGTGAAAAGAGTGCAGCTTGGTGCAGCAAAGTGTTATCTTTATTTAGCTAAGAGTTAAATGTTGCTGCTTGGTGCAGCTCAATTCCCTTGGACTGCACTAAGTAAGGATTGAGCAGTCATGCATCCCAAAGGTGGGGGCCATTGTTTGAAGTATGAGGGGGGATAATATAGGGAGACTAAGGCTATAGTGAGAGTTTGATTTCAATGACTGGGGTCTTTGAAGTGCACTGCATCCCACTGCTATGCAAAATGTAGCACAATGCAGCCCAGCCAAATGGAGAATAATGACATGTAAATTGCAGCCATTTAAACAGCAAGAGAAAAGTGAAATAGCCACCCAGTATCAATCCTCCATTGGAGTCTGAGACAATAATTAATTCAGAATGCCACCCAAGTTATTGTGTTTTACAAAGCAAACATTTTTATCATAAAAGAAAAACAATTCCCAGAAGAAGATGAAGTTAATGTGATCAACAGTATTTTTGCCATTTAAAATAAAGTGAAGACAAAACACGGCTTTGTTTGGACCAGTCGTAGGTCATGTCAGGAAAAAGATCACAACAGGAAGCCTGTTGATCAGCTTAGTGCAGCCCAGCCAAATGGAGTGTAATACTATGCAAGGCTCAGCAGCTGAAACAGCAAAAAAAAAAAACTGCCAAACAGCAAACAATATCAAGCCTTACTCGTTCCCTGGGATAGTGACTCTTTCAGAACACCAATCAAATAACTATCTTTCACAAAGCAACCTCTTATGTCACAAAATTATAAATGTTTCCTAGAATAAAATGCAGCTAATACAATCATTAGCAATAACTTTTGCTATTTAAAATAAAAGAAAATACATTGTCACTTGATCATTAAAGGTAAGTCAAAATAGAGTGCAGGAAGACAGCAACATCAGGTGCAGTCATGAGCAGAGAGCTTCATAAAAGGCAAAATGGTGTGCAGAAAGACTGCATACTCAGGTGCAGACAGGAAAAACACCTTTCTAAAACACACATTCTTTAAATTTGATAGCCTGTGTATCTGATTAAAGGGAAGGAAAAACATTTCAAGGAGAATAAATTAAATGTACATAGAAGTACACTGCAGTTTAGACATGCTCAGAAGCTCAGCACAAGCATGGTTTTAGCCTTGCACCGAGCGTCCTCCCTACAGATGGTGCAGCAGCACCATATGAATATTTATGAGGGTGTGCTGCCGCACCCTCAATGTGCACAGGAAACGTGTGCGAGTGCAGGGGCGTGTTTAAGTGCTCTATGGAGGCTTAAACATGCCCCCACAGTTGCACAACCTACTATGCTTACTACTGAGCGCTGCCGCACCCTCGACGTGCACAGGAAATGTGTGTGAGTGCAAGGGGTATGTTTAAGTGCTCTATGGAGGCTTAAACATGCCCCCACAGTTGCACAACCTACTATGCTTACTATTAGAGCCTGCCTCTAATAGTAAGCAATTAGGTCAGTGTCTGTGGATACTGAAATGTATGCTAAGCATACAAGAGTGTCCATGTCCACAAACACTGAAATAAAATCAAAGTAGTAAACACACAAGCACGTAGTGGAATGTTGAGCCCTGTCCCTAGAACTATCACAATTAGATTCCCCGTGTCCCTATTTTACATTTGCACTGCTTCATTATTGAAAGTGTAAGTTAAGCGTAGCGTGTTTACGCGTCGCTGCCCACTGCTTAGCGTAACTAACACATCAAAATCATCCAAATAGAAAAAAACATGCAGAATCAATGTTAATGTCAATAGTGTAGTGGTTAAAGCATCCACCTAACGAACAGGCATTCATAGTTCGAGTCCCAATTTAACAAATATCATTTTCCATGTGGAATGTGTATATGAACATATTTATACATCATTTTGCAGTATAACCTACATAATAACATGTAAATGTGAACTGGAGTACTGCATGAAATGCTTAACTAATGTCATTCAATCAAAGTGGTAGTGTCATAATGAATAAGGCACTAGTAAGCAGGTGTAAGCACAAATAAGTAGTAGTAAATATATATAAGTACCAGTAAGCAAGTCTAAGTGCGTTTGCACGAGTTTAAGCAGTGCCCAGCATAGGAAATGTATATAATTATGTAGATGTATGTGCATGTGTATGTACAGATATATAATACATATATTTTTATATTTATATATATATATATATATATATATATATATATATATATATATATACGAAGAATGAACGTCATGACAAAAAGCATACAAAAAGAATGAGAAGGGAATCAACAGCAACTCCAATATTATTTAGTGATTTCAGCTTATGTCATATCAAGCTGGGCAGGGGTGAGCAAAGCACTGCTACTCACACCACAGGCAGGATACTTCCAGTGGGAGTAACACTGTCAATCTGATAAGTCTACTTTACAAACAATCACAGGATAGTCCCTGGTGGGACTACCCAAGCATTGCTAGGATGATTGGACTTCTGACCATTACACAAGCAAGGGCAGGTATGTTCAAGGACTAAATGGTGGGAGAGCCTGATGATACATAGGTTGGGACAACATATCTGTAGGGTCCCTAATGCTGGGGAGAGGGCAATGTGTGGAGGTGTGTCATGGCTGTGATATCAACCGGAGAATGGATGGTTTGCTTGTATGCCGAACTCGGGTGGGGTGGAGGAACCATGGGTATGAAATTATGCATCCAGGCATGTCAAGGTTCGATGGGCTGGCTCTAATTGGACTGCCTCGTGGAGGTCAGCGAGTTCGTTATAAGCATATATGCATACACACATGCATACATCTATATGTAGAAGTACATTCCCTGTATCACATTCATTCCTTTTGCAGACATAAATAACATCAAAGTGCTCCTACAAACCTCAAGAGTAGATAGAATAATAGGTTGTGCATAAGAGGGAAGGGACGAATCTCCAAAATGCAGAAGTGTGTACTTTGTCTGAAGTCAGTGCTGTTCTCAAAAAAATAAAATCTGAGGACTTTCTCACTCATGGAATCATTCATGTGATCTGCCTGCTATGGCAACGCCAATCACTAAACCGGTCCTATTTGTAATATCATTTTGCTGAACTCGTACATTATTAGCTCTCATGTGTAATGCGTGCATTACCACATAGTCATAATTATTAATTTATTGTAGTGTCATGTTAACGGGAGTAATGATGTAATGAGATATAGAGTCTAATCTTGAAATAAAGACATGTGTGTCCCAGGTGGGACAACCCAAAAATTGTGAATAGTGTCCTATTGGTCACTCATTTCACCAATGTTTGTGGACTAAACGTTTGGGATGTCTGAGGATACGTGGAGTGAGTCAACCCTTGGGATGGGTCTACAGGAGTAGGGAGTGGCCAATGTGTAGTGGTATGGTTACACCGTGTATCCAACTGGAGAATGGATGACTGCTGTGTCAGTGAAGTGTTGGGGTGGGTGTTTGGGGAACTAGGATCCATGGGTATATGGGTATATATGCAAATGAAGCAGCATAGCAATAGTGTAGTGGTTAGAGCATCCACCTAACGAACAGACATTTCCGATCTGAATCCCACTGCAGCACATACCATTTTCCATTGATAATCTGTATATAAACATATTTTGACATCTGTCTGCTGTATAACCTGCATATTAACAATTAAAAGTGAACTGGAGCGAAGTGTCAATGTCATAATGAATAAGGCACTAGTAAGCAGGTTTAAGCATAAATAAGCAGTAGTAAAGCGTGTTTAAGTGCATTTGCGTGGGGTATGCATTGCCTTACAGATATATATATATATATATATATATATATATATATATATATATATATATATATATATATATATATATATCCATAGTTGCAGACTTATATATGTATGTGTGTTTGTGTGGATATGTGTGTGTGTGTGTGTGTGTGTGTGTGTGTGTGTGTGTGTGTGTGTGTGTGTGTGTGTGTGTGTGTGTGTGTGTGTGTGTGTGTGTGTGTGTGTGTGTAAATATACACAGATATACAGCTATGATAGGAAACAGCACACAAGAATGACATATGTTCACAGGCTATGCCAACGGAAGTGAGGATCCCAAGCAAGAAACATGTAACACGTAGCATGACCTCCCCCCCAGCCGTACAGAGAAAACATGCATACAAACCAAAAACAATGTAAATAGTCCACTGCTCCCCAGACCACAGGCAGGATACAACTGGGGGGGCCAGAGTACACCCGTGAAATCTAAACTTGGAACAGACAGGAGCGTCCCGCAAAAATTGACATATAACCAAAGAAAGCCGATATGACGACCATCTGCCTGGGGTGTGTACATACCAGGAATACAAGTGTGGGAAAGCCTGATGACCCATGGGTCGAGACAACATATGACATGGGTCCCGTGAAGTGGAGAGTGGTCAGCATGTTGTGGTGTGTTCAGACCTGACCTGCACCCAGATTAAGGATGGGTGCTGTAGAGGAGGTGCAGGTGGGGTAACTATGGGTAGCTAGTTATGGGTCTAGGTGTGCAGGTGTTGGCTGATGTGGGTCTATACGGACAGCCCCACGGATGTGAGCAAAAGTGTTCATTGGGCAGAGGAGTCAGCCAGCAAGCAGCCACACCCACTATGAGTCCCACTGCAGCAAAGTCTAATCTACATGGCAGAGAACGAAATAACCAGATGTAGATGTATATATGTAGAGGAATGTGTGTGTATATCTACCCATAGCTACATGGAGATATACCTCTCCCTCTCCGTAGTACAAATGTATACATACAGGGACAGAATACATATAAATACCCACACACACACACACACACACATATATATGTATATATATATATATATATATATATATATATATATATATGGTTCCACTTCATATCATCGAATTATCATTTCATCGAATTTCAAATCATCGAGACCAAATCGTCAAAAACTCATTTAATCGAAAACTCATATCATCGAATCTCAAATCATTGAAAACTATGAAGCCACTACAAATAACATTCCACAAAGTTTTTACTACCCCTGTAAATAAATATACCAACTCCAAGGTCGCACTACAGTGGGGGAAAAAGGTAATTTCCTAACCCCACTGTAGTGCGACCTTGGAGTTGGTATATTTAATTACAGGTGTAAGGGTGCAGGGGCTTGCCCCTGCATAAACATAGTAAACAGTGTCTGGGATGTTATTTTTAGTTGCTTTATAGTTTTCAATGATTTGGGATTCGATGAAATGCGTTTTCGATGAAATGAGTTTTCGACGATTTGGTCTCGATGATTTGAAATTCGATGAAATGATAATTCGATGATATGAAGTGGAACCATATATATATATATATATATATATATATATATATATATATATGCACACACACACACACACATATATATATATATATATATATATATATATAAATATTTATATATATATATATATATATATATATATATATATATATATATATATATATAGATATATATATATATATAGATATACATATATGCAGACACCCATACACCCATATGTTGTTAGATATACATAGACAGCAATCTATAAACATATACATGTATGCATTCATATACAGATATATCTGTATATAGTGACCTTTCCTGTAATTAGTGTTCCAGATACAGATTTGCTGTATCCAGGACTATTTGTAAGCTTCTGAGCCCCCCAAGCCTTTCTTTGTTGGAGGGAAGCCTTCTAGCTTATCAGTGGGAGTGGTAAGCACTAGGTAACCTGTCTACCACACAAGGAGTGGTTCTGGCCCAGAATTTGTAGTTACTGGCCATTTGGGCGGTCTTCCATCTCTCTCAACTTTCTGATTTGAAGGCCTGCATTTGCACTTGTTTCTGTCCTGTAACTCCTGGGCCCATCTCATTTGCTCACTCAAAAAAAAAAAAAAATATCTGCTTTTACTGTATTTGTGTTTCTTCCTACTTTATTTTGCTTTTGCGTCATCTTAAAAGTACACAATTGTATTTATTACTGCTTGGTGTAACTCATTCTAAGCCTTTTAGTTTAAGCACTTGGGCTTCAAACCAGTTGTTTTACATTAAGAAGGTTTGTGGTCTGCACTGTAGTGGCACAACAGGTAACTTACATCCTTCTAAGTTGGGAACTGCTGATTGAGGGCTCAGTGTCTGTTATTCTAAAAGTGTATTAATTCTGGTTTAAGCACTTGGGCTTCAGGCCAGTTATTTTACATTAAAAGGGTTCGTGGTCTGCACTGTTGTGGGAGGAGAGGCTGGACTCTGCCCTTCTGAGTTGGGAATTTCTGGTTAAAGGCTTATAGTGCCTGCATATTTAAACTGCTTCTTACTGAAATTGGTACACCTTGTTTGCTGTAGCATAGACTAGATCCAGGCCTGCTGAATCTAGCTTTGTTTGTATAACTTGAGCACTAATCCAGGCATTCTTTAAAGTATTCAATTGTATTTATTACTGCTTGGTAGTAACTTGATTAAAGTGTAGCTATCATTCTAAGTCTTTTGGATTAAGCACTTGGGCTTCAGAACAGTTGTTTTACATTAGGAAGGTTTGTGGCCTGCACTGTGGTGGCAGGACAGGTAGCTTACATCCTTCTAAGTTGGGAACTGTTGATTGAGGGCTCAGTGTCTGTTATTCTAAAAGTATATTAATTCTGGTTTAAGCACTTGGGCTTTAGACCAGTTGTTTACATTAAGAAGGTTTGTGGTCTGCACTGTAGTGGCAGAACAGGTAGCTTACATCCTTCTAAGTTGGGAAATGCTGATTGAGGGCTCAGTGTCTGTTATTCTAAAAGTGTATTAATTCTGATTTAAGCACTTGGGCTTCAGGCCAGTTATTTTACATTAAAAGGGTTCGTGGTCTGCACTCTTGTGGGAGGAGAGGCTGGACTCTGCCCTTCTGAGCTGGGAATTTCTGGTTAAAGGCTTATAGTGCCTGCATATTTGAACTGTTTCTTACTGAAATTGGTACACCTTGTTTGCTGTAGCATAGACTAGATCCAAGCCTGCTGAATCTAGCTTTGTTTGTATGCTTGTTGTTTGTTTGCTTGTTATTTCCCTGAAATGCTAATTCCACCTAAAACGTGGCTTTTCAGCGCTTCTGTAGATCCCTAGTGATATCTGCATTGCTTACTGTACTTATTTCCTTGTTTCACTTGAAAGAAAGTTACTGTTTGTCATTTTTGCATTTAAGGTACCTGTAACACATTGCATTTAAGATACCTGGCACTTGCTCACTAAAGCAATTATATAAGTCAGCACTAAAAAATTAAAAGCACTACACCCTCACAAACTCCCCTTGAGTACCTTGTTCCCCATTGGCCCTTTTTTTCAATTATAAAGGAATTCCCAATACTATTCTAGCATGTCGAAAGGTCAGTTGTCAATCTCCTCTCCGGTCCAGCTGGTGAATCTGGGAATCTTGAGGCAATGTTACAACTGCCTCATGTACACAGACAACCCTTTCCTCCTCCCAACAAATTCCAACACATGTGAGAGATGCAACCATATAGCCATACTGGAGGCTAAGCTCTCTCAACTCAGTACTGGCGAAACCAGTCAGGAGGAGAAGGAAACCACACTCACTACAATTCCAGTCTCACATAGACCTACCACGACAGCAAACCAAACACATAAACACACAAAAACATACTCGGAGGCTCTAAATAAAAATCTACCTAAGCAGCAGAGACCGCCAAAGCAGACACCCAAGCAACCGCTACCCCAAAACAAAACACGTGCAACACATAGCTCACAAAGCCAGTGTGCCGAAAAGTCACAGCCCTTAAGGCTAAACAACACACCTGATACACTTGTAATAGGTGACTCTATCATCAGGCACACTGACTTCCCGCTCACCAGGCTGAACAAGGAGAAGGTCATGGTGAGCTGCCTGTCGGGCGCTAGGATCCGCCACATAACACAAGCACTCAGGTCACTCCCAGGCAAGTACAAATATGACTTAGTCATTGTCCATGCTGGTGTGAATGACCTGAGACGTACCTCCCTGGACTACATGAAAAGAGACATAGAGGAGCTCTCTGAGCATGTAGCCCAGGCTGGTATGACCCTGCCCTTGAGTAGCATCTTACCCTCACCAAGAATGATGCCACAAAATGAAGACAAGATGATCAATTTCAACAATTGGCTTAAGTATTGGTGTCATTCAAAGGGGATCCAATGCCTGTCAGCCTGGGATGACATGCTCGACAAGCCATGATGCGTCGCTAGGGATGGCTTGCACCTGTCACCCCTGGGCTTTCAGATATTGGCAAAGGCTCTTGCTACCCCCATAGTGCCTTTTTTAGTCAAGGCTCAAAAGACAAACCCACCTCCATAGGTATCACAAGGGATAAGAAACTAAGAGTAATGCTACTCAACGCCAGAAGTCTAAACCTCAAGATGCACGCACTCGAAACTCTCCTTAGCATGGAGAACATCGATATCTGTGCAGTAACAGAAACCTGGTTCAAGGCTCCCGAGAGCACCTCAGCACTACCAGGTTATACCTCATACCATGCTTTTCGGCCCCAAAACTTGGACCAAACCACAAAAGGAGGGGGAGTATCAATATTCGTCAAAGATACCCACACTTCCATGTTGGTGGCACAGCACGAAGCATCAGAGACTATTCATGTGCAACTAAGAGTGGGTAAAACTGCCTTCCTGTTTATAGCCTGCTACAGACCACCCTCCCAAACCCAGGAACCCCACTCGGCCTTCCTGAGAACACTGGAAAATATGAAGGTCTCTCCAAACACCATTATATTGGGCAACTTCAACTACCCAAACATAGACTGGGAGCATTACTCTAGCTCCAACACCCTAGCCCAAAGGTTCCTAGAATTTATAAACTCAAATGCTATGGAACAACTTTTTACCACTCCCACAAGAGGGGAAAACATACTGGACCTGATCATCACCAACATGGGGACTCTATGCTCCAGACCAGAAGTGTATCCCTCACTGGTAAGATCAGACCATAAACTAATCTCACTGGATATTCACATCCCGACTCCACCCCCTGCCCTGAAAACCACAGTGAAAAACTTCTCTAAAGCAAATTTCACACTCCTCAAACCGAGGTGGAATCCTTCAAAGCCCCCGGGCCTGTGAAAAATACGGCCCAGACTGCAGAATCCTTTATAAACGCATTCTATGAACACCTTCAGGAATGCATGGATCATGCAATCCCAAATAAAACCAAGACCCAATCCTCCAAAGGCAGACGTCCTGTCTGGTGCACCCCAGCCATAAACAAACTATACAATAGAAGGAGGGAGCTACTACATGATAGAGCAAAATCCGAAAAAGGGAAGGCATCTCTGATCAGTATTAGCAAAAAACTATGGGCACTCATAAAATCGTCTAAGGCCAGCTTCGATAGAAAAATTACACAGGACACTAAGGATAATCACAAGGTTTTCTTTAGTTATGTTAGGAACCTGGGTGGGAATTCCCAGATATGCTCAGAATTAGTCCAAAATGACAAAAAATACACCGAACCCACAGACATTGCCAACATCCTAGCTGACAGGTTCAGCACAAACCCCCCCTCCCCACCAAAAGGGCAAATATCTATCCCAGCAGAGTGCTGCCCCCCTGACATCTCAGATGCTCAGGTAAGAGCTGCCCTCTCCAAAGCAAAAAATACAGCATCAATGGGACCAGATGGTGTCCTACATGAACTCCAAGAAGAGCTAAACCCAAACATAAAACTACTGTTCAGTCTCAGCCTTACTACAGGATATGTACCCAAAGAGTGGCATACAGCAACAGTGGTCCATCTCCACAAAGGTGGTGCCTCAACGGATCCTGGAAACTATCGCCCCATAAGCCTGACTAGCTTGGTCTGCAAAGCTATGGAAAGGATCATCATGGACCTCATAAATAAAGATATTGGGGACCTACAGACACTAGATCCTACCCAGTTTGGCTTTGTTAAGGGCAGATCCTGCCTCTTAAACCTGGTTGATTTCTTTGAAACAGTCACCAAGGCCATTGGAGGGAAGGTGGTCCACACAGCCTACCTGGACCTCGCAAAAGCCTTCGATACAATACCCCACTTGGGCATTATAGATAAGCTCACCAGCTTAAATATAAACCCCTATGTCACTAGATGGGTTGTAAACTGGCTCAAGGACAGAACCCACATGGTTAGAATTGCTGGAGCCATGTCAGACTCCAAACCAGTTACAAGTGGCGTCCCACAAGGCTCAGTCCTGGGACCTCTCTTGTTCGGTATATATTTCTCGGAGGTACAGGCCAACACAGAAGGACTGTGGCTGATCAAGTTTGCAGATGACTGCAAACTGGGCGCTATAATTGACTCTCCAGCCGACACAAGCATCCTCCAAAAGGGCCTCATAGAAACAGACAACTGGTGCCAGAGCCATGGCCTCAAGCTAAACGCCAAAAAGTGTATAGTTATCCCCTTTGGCAAAAACGAAGTGCCCACAAATTATCACATCTGTGGTAATCCATTAAGTACAGAAGAAGTAATTAGGGATCTGGGGACCCAAGTTGATAGCAATCTCTCATTTGACAACCACGTGGCCAAAGTGGTTAGAAAAACATTTTATATAGCTCACCTAATCATGAAGGGATTCACATCTAGATCAGGGGAGGTCATCGTGCCTCTTTACTCATCCCTCATCAGGCCCATAATTGAGTACATTTGGGATGTACCTTACCAGACACCTGCAGCAACTGGAAAGACCCCAAAAGTACCTCACCAAGAGGATCAAAGGGCTCAAACAGATGCCATATGCTGTGCAGTTAAAGAAACTCCAGCTCTACACAGTGGCATACCACCTGCTCAGAGGCGATCTGTGCCTGACATATAAAGCCATGTCCAACCCGGAATTAATGGACATGCTGCACCTCAGAAAATCCAAATCCCATTGAGCTACCCGCTCAAGAGACTTGAACCTCAGCACTGAAATAAATAGGACATGCTGGAGGGACAGATTCATAACCCAGAGGCTCCCTTCACTTTGGAATAAAATCCCAGTCCAGGTTAGGCAGAGTCCCTCACTGACTCTCTTCAAGAGGAATCTTGATGAGTGGATGGGAGATCGTAGGTTTACCCCGGGTATCACTTCTGTGTCACTGTTAGACAGAGGCACAGTATACTAACCTCAAAAAAGGGCATAGCAAAATTAATTTACAATGGGTGGAGAAAGCCAAACACACTCTGGCTAGGCTTATAAATGCCCTAGGGCAGATAGCCTAGTATGAAACTAAGAACCTAAGAACCTATATATATATATATATATATATATATATATGTGTGTGTGTGTGTGTGTGTGTGTAAATATACACATGTAAATAGCTAGGATATGATACAGCAGTTATAAATTACATATGTTCGCAGGCCGTGCAAATGGGGTGAGGGGTCCAATCAACAAACATGCAACACGTAGCATCAACCACCCCCACCTAGACAAGTGAAACATACAAACACATGATACAAGTAAACACACCACTGCTTCCCAGACCACAGGCAGGATACTACCAGTGGGAGAGACCTGCCAGTTCTAATCTTGAAATAAAGACATCAATATCCCTTGTGGGACACCCCAAAAATTAATGATCATCGGAGTCAGTCCCTGTAATGATTCATCAAACCAGGCTGTATACGTACACGGACCAGTAGGTTGTGCAAGCCTGATAACCCATGGGTCGACACAACGTATGACATGGGTCCTGACACGTGGAGAGTGAGCAGTGTGTAGTGGTGTGGTTAGACCACAGTAAGGATGAGTGCCGTAGAGGAGGGGCAGGTGGGGGAACTATGGGTATGCAATTATGGGCCTAGGCATGCAGGTGTTGGCTGGCGCAGTTGTATTAGGACCGCCCCGGGGATGTAAGTAATATTCCGAAATGGGCAGAGCTTATGCCCATACCTCTCAATCCCTAAGGGCAAAACCACTGGACAGAACATAAACCATTGGGGGAACAAATAGGGACAGAAAGCACATATTCCACTTACAACCTTAGAAAGCTGATAGAATAATAGGTATGCATTAGCATGACTCGGCTGAAGTATGTGGGGTCCTAAACCCAATTACTTGTCTGTATTTAATGGTTTCAGTCCCCAGGTATTTGCCAGACAGGTGCAGATTGTAAGAGGAACACACCAATAGTATGAAGCAAACTCTGGACAGGCCACGGATTCTGTACAGTCGACCGGCATGCTTACGCCTAATGGGCAGCCATTCCCGATATGGGTCATACCGCAGCACAGTCCAATTTAAATGGCTAAGTATGGTATGACCATATGTGTCATTGCATAACCCATTACACAACACCTATGAACACATGGTCACAACACCCCACTGTAGGCATGTAAACCGATATAATAGGCATCACAAGGTATTATTATAGTCCTCACCCCCACCCAGGTGTGTGAGTGTCTGATGCAAACACCAAATGCAGTGCATTTGCAAGTGCAGGAGCAACCGGGGATAAGCCTGTTTGGCCGCCGGTATGCGAGTACCACACTGGCGAAGCAATGTAGAGGCTAACTGAATGTAAGAAACTGAAACCGGAGGTATTGCTTAGCTCTGCACAAACCCATGCACACCCATGCGCACCCACTCACAACTGCCTTAAAGTGCCTTAATCACTCTGTACCCAACAGCTCGTGTTCTGGTCAGCAACAAAATAAACAACCTCTGCAAGGCTAGAATGCAGGACCATGTACATTACAGTCACAGTAGTTAACCAGTACGCCATGATAGCAATACATATAAAGTAGGTATCAGCAAACTAATCCTCACCACGGGGAAATCAAATGAAACATGTGAACTGAATCAGTTGATAGTGTAAAGTTCTATAACCTGCCATAGACCATAAATATGTGAATTGGAGTACTGCAGTAAACATAGAGTTGAGGTGTCACTGCAATAAAGTTATGAAGTCCCCAGGACCCCATACAGTGTATGTACACATGAATGACAGATACCAGACACATATATAACCTGTAATGAATAAGACATAGCTTAGCCTTTTCGAAACCGGCCAATTACGGAAAAGTGCGGGAATCCAGCCCTACATAAACTGAAGAGGCAGGAATACGGCTCATAAGTGGTTGTAGCATCCCCCTGCAGGCAGAATGGCTGGAGTGGGAGAAGGCACTCACTTTAGAGCGTAGTGCTGGGGTATCCAGGAGTCCAAATTCATGGTAACGCTCCTGGTAAAGCACCATGACAGGAGACTACTGCAGGGCCAGTACCAGGGCTCGCAGTACAAAACGGAGGCCTGGGACAGTCTCGCCTGTGACCTCATTAGTGCCACAGGTATCCCCTGGACTGGTGAGCAGGTCAGGCACCACCATGCAGACCTGAAGCGGCGGAGGGGGGATGTCCTGGAACAGTGGATCCAAGAAGCAAGGCAGATGCAGAATGCCCCAGAAATGAGTAAGTACTCCTTCCACTATGTAGTTAATAATTGCCTAGCTTATGTATACTATGGATAGGTATAGCTAAATATCAATGTACTTCTCTGTCAGCTGCAGATGAGCGTGCTGCAAACCAGCAAGCCTATGATGCTAGGCTACAAAGGATGCGTCGTGAGGCAGGTTAGTAAATAGCCTGCATGTATTGTCATAACAAATAAATGTAAGAGCCTCAGAAAGTGTTGTACCAGTATACAGAATTGTATAATATGCTGCAAATAAAGGTGTAACCCCTGCATTGCTTCAGTTTACTCTGCAGTCATATGTTGTTGTACTGTTGCAGTTATTAAATAGTACTGTTGAAATAAGCAGTGTTACCCGCACTGTGGTATGCAGATAAAATGTGTATGAAGTGCTGTATAACAATGTTGGAAGTACAAACAGGTCAGTCATATTAGACAAAATACATTGCAAAGCCTCACAACAATTGCCTGATAGCATAGTGTACAGTGATCTTAACTGTAATGCTTTCGTCACACACAGCAGGGCTTTGGATCCCAGGAGCACCAGTAAGTTGTATGCATAATCATTCCACAAAACCACACACAGTTTGTTAGAATGTTCAGAGAGAAAGCTCTATGCATATATACACTTAACAACTGTACAGATTTTGTTAGAATGCTCAAATAGAAAGTGGTATGCATATTCATACCCCTCAACTGTACCAATCTGCCCAGTATGTCCTGATAAATGGCCCACATCACCTGCCTTTTGCTCTGTTCGCCTGACAAAACAGTGTGATGATCCTGTAGGCAGCTGTTAATGACATATAACTGATAGTCAGTCTTGTACATAGTCAGAGAATGCACATGCAAACATACCTGTCATCCCAGCATCTCACCCAAAGTGTATGACAACAGTCTCAAAACATGTTGCATTAACACCTGCATCTTGTCAAGCCTGTACGTAAGACATGGGTCCCATACATACTAATCTACAAACATACCATTGTAAAATATAATGCCATTGGGTAGTGTAATAATACATGTAAGGGACAGACCACTGCAGTGACTATGAATGTTGTGAAAACTAGAAGGATTTATTAGTTGTTAACTGAACTCTCTCTCTCTCACCCCTACTATATGTGCAAAAATAACCAATTTACACAACTCATTTGGTATGTCTACACTCCTAACCTTTGTTGGGACATATGTCCTATTGGTTTATAAATATTCACATCTGTTTCTATGCATGTGCCATGTTAAAATACTCCCATATTGGTGTCCTGTTGCCATCAGTGAAACCTGCAAGTTGTTGTAATGGCCACTATTTACCCATATATGCATGTGTTCTGCCTGCTCTGCAACTATTTTATATTTGGTGCCCTGGGTAATGGGAATACCTATGCATGCTGTTATAACTAATCATGAATGCTGTTGACTATTACTAACCTATATATGCCTTAAACATGCTACAACATAGCTTATATGAGAAGGCCGGTCCCAGCGGACCCACCTGTCCCACCTCAGCTGGCCATGGCACTGGGCAACAGCACATCTGGGGCCCAGCCTGGGACCTCCTCGCCAGTTGGCCCTGCACCACCTTTGGGTGGAACTGCCGCAGGAGATGGAGCTCACCCCCTGCTGGGAGCGGGAGTGGACAGGAACCTGTCACCCATGGTACTATCTGGGCCATGGTGCATAGGGAGCTTGACAGGGAGATTCAAGACCGCCTATGCCAGCTTGAGGGCCAAGTGGTACAACTAGAGGGTGAGCCTGCCCCTCCTAGACAGCCCCCAGCGCAGCCACCTTCTGGGCTGTGAAGGTGCAGTGGTGACTGCCCATAGGTGGGGACCTCAGTCCCATTGTATCCATTTGTGGGTTCATGGGCTTGTGACTTCCAAACACCCCTCCCCGTCCAAGGTGTTCCCCCCACATGTGTCATGTACCACTCCAGTACGTGTCTTGTTTGTCTTGTCTGTCATCCTACCTAACCTATCCTCCCTGATTATACCTGCTCCCTTCCCCAACATCCCACTCTCACCTAAACATACAAGAAAAAAAGGGCAATCTCTTCCCGCAAAAAAAGCACGTCCCATACATAGCTGTCCATTTTCACATGTGTCCACTGGACACATTTAAATGTTTCTAACTGGCATCACAACATACTATTGTTGTTCTCACCCCTCTCTTTGGGTTGTGAGTGTCCAAATGTGCCGCCGAATTTGTTGCATATGCACAGCCGTTGTTGTAGAAGAAATGGACAGCTATGGACCTTCCCTACACCATTCCTGCACATCCCTAGCTACCTTGCCTACTGTCTTTCCCTCTTTATGGCCCTTTTTCACCACTTTTCTATCACCCCTTGTTTCTTTTCTTTTAAAGAAATTAA
This sequence comes from Protopterus annectens, assembly GCF_019279795.1. Lineage (NCBI taxonomy): Eukaryota > Metazoa > Chordata > Ceratodontiformes > Protopteridae > Protopterus > Protopterus annectens. The sequence goes on along the minus strand of NC_056742.1, from coordinate 546,393,629 downwards.
CATGGGGCTAAGCGGGAGTAAGCACGTTTAAGCAGCAGTGAGCGGGTTTCAGCCTGTTTGCGCGGGGGTAAGCACTGCCTACACAGGTTAAGCAATCAAGAAGGTAACTGAGTGTGAGGAACTGTAACCAAAAGTAACCACAGCTTACCATCACACAAACCCACGCACACCCACTCACAACTGCTTAAAAGTGCCTTAACCACTCTGTATCCAATGGCCCTTGTTCTGCCCAGCAACAAAATAAACAGCCTCTGTAATTCTCAAAACCAGGATCCTGCACACCACAGCCAATGTGATTTACCACTAGGCCATGGCAGATACACAGACATTGGATGTTATCACAAACATAGCATCCAGCACAGTCATTCAACAGTATAAGAAATGTATTCCATTATGTAGATGTATGTGTGTGTGTTTATGTCCATATGTATATATATATATATATATATATATATATATATATATATATATATATATATATATATATATATATACATAGATATAGATATATATAGATATATCAAGAACATACCATGTGACAACAAAGCATTAAAAAAGAATGAAAAGGGAAACACCAGCAACTCCTGTATTATGTAGTGGTGTTGTCCTAGGACCTATGCAATATCAAGACTCCCACAGACAGACATGTGTCATTCATAAACGCAAACATTTGTACATTGCCCAAATACATTACTTTGAGCATTTTATTTACATTAACAAAACAGTTCCTGTCCAATCATTATGTGAGAACAGTACTCTTGCAAGGTGCTGTGTGCAATATCATCATCATGAAAAAGTTAAATGGGGTAACCATAGAAGGGCTGGTAGTGTCGTGTGTACAATGGGGTAATCTGCATCACGTGTACCTGGAACCTTTAGGGGTCATGTGCATACCAGGATCGTATGCCTGAGAGAGGGGTGAGGACAACAGTAGTATGTTGTGATGCAAATTAAAAGGGTTACAGGTGTCCCGTGGATACATGTGTGAAATAGACAGCACTGTATGGAGCAAAAGTTATTCTGGGACAGATTGGCCCTTTGTTTCCATTTTTGTAAGGTGAGAGTGGGATGTTGGTGAATGAGAGTAGGTAAGCTCGAGGATGATAGGTTGGGTAGGATGACAGACAAGACAGCATACAGGGGCGGTATGTGACACATGTGGGGGGATACACCTTGGATGGGGAGGGGTGTTTGGCAGTCACAAGGCCATGAGCCCCTGAATGGAAACAGTGGGACGGAGGTCCCCACCCATGGGCAGCCACCACTGCACATTCACAGTCGCAAAGGTGGCTGTGTTAGGGACTGTCTAGGAGGGGCAGGCTCACCTTCTAAATGTGACACTCTGCCATCGAGCTAGCATAGCTGGCCTCAAAACCCCTTATTGAGACCCCTACGCACCACGGCCTGGACTGTACGATGGCTGACAAGTTCCTGTCTGGACCTGCTCCCGGGGGGGGCAAGCCCCATCCTCAGTGGATGTTCAATCAGAAGGTGGTGCAGAGCCAACAGAGGTGGAAGCTCAAGGCTGGGCCCCAGACATGCTGGTGCCAAGTGTCATGGCCAGCTGATGTGTGACAGGTGATTCTGCAGCTACCTCCAATCCCATACAGCCTATGGTGTTGCAGTTTTAACACAGATAAGGCTCAGCAATAGTCAATAGCATTCAGAATTACTTATAACAGCATGCATAGATATTACCATCAACCCAACACAACAGATGTCATACATTTGCAGAGGGAGCACAACACATGCATATATACTGCATGACATCTGTCCAAAGCGTAGATGACTTGTGACTGCAGCTATGAACAGTGGCCCATTATTGGCATGTCACTGTGATAAAAAAAAGACAGTGACTGTCATACCACTGTTTCATGTGATGTATGCACAATCAGGGGTGTAATGGCAGTAACTCTCATCACTGTCACCGTGTATTGACTGCAATCCTCACACTATGCTTCTGCAGTTCACAGATGTGTGTTCTGTGAGTAACACAAGAAACAAATGGTTCCACACACTGACCAGTCCACAGATGACCCTACAGATGGGGGTTTCCTCACAAACAGAGCACTGTCTTGTCAGTTATTAAAACATGCAGACTAGCCATTACTACACACAACTTGTTAAATTGGCAGTAGTCTGAATGAAGTATAGCTACACTTACATGCTGTAGTCATTTCTGGCACATCACCCTCCTGTCTTTAGGCTATTTCCACTGTGTATGTTGTTTGAGGAATATCCAGATTTCATCGGTGATGCTGTTTACCAAACACCAGATCCACTTTCCACTCACAGCGACTGTCATGGGCAAATACCAACATGATGTTCTTAGATATTTGAGTGTGTTTCCATGCAATTGGCTACGGGAATGTCACCACAGCTGTTCCACATGCAATCAGCTAGAGAAGTGCTGTAATAGGTGCAGAGGCCATCACCTGATCATGACCATCACTTACAACACACAAGCTGCTGCTGCTGAACAGGTGTACATCTCCACATCCACAAGAGAGTGTGTGGGAGGGACAGACAGAGACAAAGTACATCAGAGAAGGGCTGGGAGACTAAAACCTAAGCATTGTTTGTCACACACCTACCAGTACAGGGGTTTAAACCCCTGACTGACTAGCCATTACAATTGCATGCAGTTATTCCATGTGCCACATAGCTGACATGTTGGTGTGCTGTAAGAACATATATGTGTGCTGGTGAGCGACATCTGCAACAGAGATATAGTAGACATACATTAGGTGTAGCACACATGGCTGTCCACATGAACAGATGTAATTGTCAACACAACCACACTCTCTAAGGGACTCAGATACATTGGCACACTTTGGCAGGCTCACAAATACAATTCCTAACTACTTAGTTTGCCATACTACAGTAATGCATAGGTATTACATGCACCACAGGGGTTATCCTGAGGTTATATGGGCTAGGGCATGTGAACGTGTCTGACATCAGTCAGTATGTCAATGGGAGTTATACTGGGTGCGACTGTGGTTGGGAACATCATACCCCACATGCAGACACAAGGTGCCAGTATTGACATGCATGTGTGCATTGCTTTATGGGTGTATAGTGGTTGGCTGTGCAAGATGGCTGTACATGGCTGGTTGAGGGATAATCCTTGGCATCAGGTCACCTGACAATGGTCTGCAGTGTGGTTCAGGGGTGTAGTGTCTGCAATGTCCCACACAGATTTGTATTGCATTAACCTTCCTGTCATCCTAGTTACTATTGTGTGTGGCCATTGCTTTGCATTGCATGACATGTCTGTGTTTGATAGTCCTTGACATGGACATTGCCTGCGATGTGCACATCCTACATTAATGTACAGTGACATGTGTAAGTATACCTGGTTTGCCTGGCACATGTTGTGTACACAGACTGTTATCATCAGATGTGCCAGTCCTGGCCTGGTGTGGCAGGACCTGCTAATAGACAGCAGGTTGACCCTGCACCTGCATTGATAGCATGATACAGGTATTCCCTGGTGTCAGTGGCATCTGTCCATACAGGGCATGTGTGTAAGGCATTGTATGTCCTTTGTGGATCACATTTGATGGCACCACATATGTTGCAGGCATCCAGTGGGGAACATAGTGAAGGCACACTGTCTGCAATTATGTGCCTATTGTACTTGTGGACAGGGTGCCATGCCCTCTGCAGCCCACTGCAATCACACCATTCCTACTATCTGTCAACAATGTGCAGGGTACTAGCAACATAGCGGGATTTTCTAGGCAAGTGTGTTTGTGTATGACACATGGGTTCAGACCGTATTCTGGGTAATAATAGGGTTGCTTACTTTGTTCACCGGGCCTTTTGCCAGATGTAGGGGTATGGCTTGTCAACCCAGTCTCTTGGCTAATTGAAATCTGTAATCCTCGTGAGGTGGACATTGTGACATATAATATGGCTACCATATAGGAAAACTACAAAACCCGCTCCTCAACATGTCCAGTGGTTAGACATGCACAACCACATCCACACAGGCTCTGACTGTCAAACACACACAACCCTGCCATGTCTTGGAATAGAACTCCTACTTAACTAGTTTATCACACTACAGCATTACGCAGATATAGCATACGCTATGGAGATTACTGGGCTACCTCATCCTCAAAGGTGTATTTCACAAGGAATAACATCAGCAGGTTTACCAAAGTAGGGCATTTCAAATTTCCTGCAAGTGAGTAGCCCAAAATGCATTGCTCACAAAACAGACAGTGAGACATACACAACTGACATGTGTGGGCCTAGAACCCAGGACCAAGATCTATATCACACTACTGCATGGAGATGTTATAGGACTCACCATGAGGATTACTAGGGAACTTGTTCCCCAGAGGTGTACTTGACAAGGAATGACATCAGCAGGATTAGCAGAGTAGGGCATTGTGAATGTCCTGCGAGTGAGTAGGCTATAATGCATTGCTCCCTACACAGACATTGAAACACACACTACTGCCATGGTTGTGGATGGAGCCCTACCACAGTTCTAAATCACACTCCAGCAGTACGCAGTTACCCAATGCACTACAGAGATTACTGGGTTGCAGCAGTCCCAGAGGTGTATTTCTAGGTGGGTGACATCAGCACCCTTGCCAAAGTTGAGTATGTGAATTGTAAGGAGTTTGCCTACTCTAAAAAGCATTGTTCCTTTCTCATGCAGATAGACACACACACAGTTGACAAGTCGGGGATTTGAACACCTACCAAACTAGTTGATCACACTACAGCATTACTCAGATACAGGATGTGCTACAGAGATTACTGGATTAGAGCAGTCCCAGAGGTATATTTCTAGGTGGGTGACATCAGCACCCTTGCCAAAGTTGAGTATGTGAAGTGTAAGGAGTGTGCATACTCTAAAAAGCATTGTTCCCTTCTCAGGTAGGCAGACACACACAGTTGGCAAGTCTGGAATTAGAACACCTGCCAAACTAGTTTATTACACTACAGCATTACACAGTTACAGGATGCGCTACAGAGATTACTGGGTTACAGTACTCCCAGAGGTGTATTTTTAGGTGGGTGACATCAGCAGGATTGCTAAAGAAGGGCATTTCAAGTGTACAGCGAGTTGTACATGTCTTTTACCTGTGTGTTCTTGCTGCTTACTGTCGCAAAAACACATTTACACCTGCCTTATTCAGTCCTAAATTACATTACTAACAACCCTTGCATATTTTGAACCCTGTACCATGCACACCAAAGTCACTGGACTTACCACTAAGCCATCTGAGTTGTATACATGCTTCATGGTTTTTATAATACACATTTTTCTACAGGTATTCCACAGTACTGAAAACAAATGGTACAGTCACTTTGTGTACATATGTACAGTACCCTTGAATGTACTGTACTCTGTGTAACAACATAGACATGTCTACATATGTACAACTGTTATAACTAAATACTAAATACATATATGCACTTAGTGTGCACACACACAAACACACACACACACACACACACACACACACACAAACACACACACACACACACACACACACACACACATATATATATATATATATATATATATATATATATATATATATATATATATATATATATATATACACACACAGACACAGCTATAGCCATATATATATAAACATGTCTGAACATCCTTTGTGACACAGAAGGGTTCCAAAGGAATTGAGGTGTACACAAAACAGAGGCAATTCTTGTTTTATAACATTTAAATCTTAATCAGTTCACCAGAGAAGGGATGTTTGTTGTGTATGTGGAGTTTGGGGTGGGGAATGATGGCTAAGGAAATATACCCCAGGGATTGTGAAGTTTGGGTGGGGGAATGATGAGTATGGACATACACCCCGGGGACCACTTCTGTGTCACTGCTCGACAGTGGGACAGGAAAATAATATACCCAACAGTAGTCGTTCTTGACTGTCCTTTTCTATTCCTAACTATGTAATAATTTGTAGACTCCAATCACTACAGATGACTATCATGGTGAGCAGCATCTTAAAAGACATAACAAATGTGTATGCCTGGCTACAGAGTAGTCACACACACACACACACACACTTGCCAATATTGTGTTTACAAGTCGTGCCTATGTAAAGGTAACTAGTAGAGTGGTATGCAGTTGGGGTATGTGCCACAGAACCCATACAATTACACTTAATCTGATTCTGCTTCTGAGCTGGGTGACATCACAGGACTGATTACTTGCAATGGGGAGGGGGGAAAAGGGTGGTTTAGCAGATGACAAGGATAAAGGCCAGTGCAAAAGGTGGTTTCTGTTTGGAAAGCAGTAAAGCCCACTGTCATGACAGGATGCAGACACAAATACACACACACAACCACACCATTTGCTGACACACACACTCAGGCATTTGCTGACACACACACACACACAGCTGCCAGTGGTGGGATCCGAACTCCTGCATATCTACAGATCACTATTACAGTACTACGCAGTCATGAGACACACCACAGAAACTACACATTTCAAGGCAATCCGAATGCCCTTCTAAGATTGAGGACATTGACAGGGATACTGACAATTAAGATGTACATAGCTGTACACCTGTGAGTTTAAAGTAGGAGTCCATTACAACCTTTATGCACAGAAAAGACACATCATTTGCAGGTAAGACATAGGTAGGCCTGAGAGGTATAGTTGTAGCACAACAAGCCCTGAACTGGAGTATGCCCATCTGTGGAATGGACAACAACTATCACTATACAGGGTTACAGTGGTCATGCTCATGCACAAAGAATCACAGGACTTATTTGGATGCATTGACTCCAATTACACAAAGTCACAGTAGGCATGCTAATACACTTAGTAGCACAGGGCCGTTTGGGATGTACTCTGACAACTACACAAGGTTATACTGGGCATGCTCATACACTTAGAAACAAAGGGCTTGTTTGGATGCACTGACTCAAATTACACAAGGTGGCAGTGGGTACACTCATACACTTAGTAACACAGGGCTGTTTGGGATGCACTCCAATTCTAACCACAGAAGGCCACAGTGTGCATGCTCATAAACTTAGATGTACAGAACATGTTGTAATGGACCCCTATTGTAAACACACACGTTTACAGCTATGTACATCTTAACTGTCAGTATATATGCACATCATACAGGTTTACTACCAGGTACCTGTATGTGACCCGTAAATGCTATATCTCCATCTGTGCTGTGTGATACACATGCATACATGTGCATGAAGTACTGCCATATATATGTGAAGTATACACAATCTTGCATGTGTGGAAGTGACAGACATTTGGTTAACTGGGACACACAGGTGGATGCAAACTACAGCATGTGTCACACACATTGCTGCCCTGAAAGGCATACATTGATATCAGGTTGTGGACAGTGGCATTATACTTGGAACAGTAGCACGTGCAAGCATAATATGTGAGCCCCATTGTCTAATGGTACTGAGGTGCAGGTGTCAAGATGACCTCTCCCGACTGTGTTAGTAGTTGTCATTATTAGCAGGATTACTCCACTATGTATATCTGACTTTGGTCATCTACACAACATCTGCTGCTGTCAGTCACCTTAGATGTAGCATTTGATACCAAGCACAATACTGCCACTCGCAGTGATGTCATGGTATGAGTGGCAACAGCTTGACCAAAACAATGAGCCAATGTCCTGCTGTAATTATGAGGTTGTCCAGTGTCTGTCATTTCGGGATGTCATGACTGAAAGAAGACAAGCCTTTGTCACAGAGCACATGCATCCATGATTCAAGGGAGTGTGGATAATACCTAAGTCGCATTTATCCATATAGTGGCATTCCAAGGTAAAGGTCCTAAACACAGAAGTAACACCCTGACACCTACAAGACAATCGTATTGGATGCTTATGTTAACCAGTGCTATATGTGTGGCTTTCATTATCCATTTGCTCAATGTAGAACCTACATTGGGGAATACTGACATCTGTGCAGTGAGGAACACCTGGCTGAAGGCTCTGTAGTACACAATAGCATTACCACCATATAACTCAGATCCAGACATGTGGGCCATAACACTGGTATGGACCACTCCAGGTGGTGGTGTCCACATATTCATAAAGGCTACTCACAAATAAAGACCACTACTCTGACATAATTCATCACAGATGAGTCAGGTACAGGTGACAGTGGCAAAAGCTGCATTCTAGGTTGTATCCTCATACACATCCACCACCTTGTCCTCAGACTACCAACACACATCCATAAATGTGGTATGAAATAGTATGGTAGAACACCAAATAACCTTCGACTTGTGGACTGTACCTAGCCCTACATCAACTGTGCAAAGTACCCATGTACTGACACAGTTGCATAATGTGTTATACAATGCAATAATACCACTGTTTGTAACCAGGTCAGTTGTACACATACCAGGGTCCCTCGGATGTTGTCAGCATTAACACAGTTGACTTTTGCTGTACAGCAGTAAACAACACCCTTATGACTGGATATAACCTAGATGTACCTCTCCTGGATATGTACATCCCACACTCAATACAACATATATGAAAATACCATAGCTGTTGTTGTCCTTTGTACATACAGGTGGCTACATTCATTACACACATGCACATGGAATATATGTTCATGGCTGCTGAATGCTAACAGTACATAAGGTTTGATATCTATGTTGACAGAGGTAATATTCCCTCTCTACTGGTCACCCATGAAACATATCATATCATACAACAACCCATGTGGCATGTATGCCATTAGATGCCCACCAAATGCAATGCCTACAAACATACCCAAATAATAGGATCATAGGACCTACACATGTGGCCTGTATTGACAGACTCTGGGAAATACAGCTATACTCTGTATGTTCCTGAGTAGTTACAGGTGATATGTCCATGACATGTACAGCCATGTGTGCCCACAGCTCCTATGTATACCCCATGTCAACAATTGCAAGCCATGCATGCTGTGTGCTGTCTGGACATTAACCTTATTACCACAATAGCCAGAACATGCTGGGGTGAGATGTTTACAAGCCACAGACCTCGCACATGCTTGAATAAGTGTAATGCCTAGCTCAAACAGAACACATTGCTGGCGCTCTTCCAGTAATCATGAGGTGTGTGTGGCAAATATGATATGTGTGTGACAAATATGATGTGCTCACTGTTGACCATTACAGTGCCCTGGCTTCACAGTGGAACTCTCAACTAACATTTTGTGGTATCATGACATGGAATATTGCTGTGTGTGTGTCTTGCTGATATGTGCTGTTGGCATAAATGTACACTTGGCTACTCAGTGAAGGTGGTTGCATGTCTTACCAGTACTTGAATACAACATCCATTATGGTGTAATGCTCAGCTAGGTTTCACACATGGTGTGGGGAAGGTGTGGAATGTATCCTCTTGACCTGCTAGTCCACTTACTGATGGAGACTGCATATATGTACATGTATTGATGTGTGTTTAGATTCCATGCGTGTGCAGTGTCTGATGTTTGAAGGTGACTGTTGTCTTAGTACATCATGCAGTTGCAATGCAGCCTCAGCATTGCCAACTGTATATGGTGATATGCTCAAAGTACAGTAAGCTATACTTTAGGTATGGACAGATGTTTGGACATAACTACTAAGTGGTGGGACTACTTTGCAGATGAATGATTACTAAGGACAGCTCACAGGTGTGTTACAACCATTCTTACAATAACCTGTGTAACTGCTAAGCTATGGTTTTATTAATGGAAGGGGAAGACACACAATGTTGAATGCAGTAAGGGTTACACTGAAGGAAACCTTGTGACACCTGTAACAGTAACACCTCCCCTGTGCATATATTGTGCATATATCAGCAGAGTTGGCAAATGAAAGAGTCAGTATGCTTTGTAGTGCATGCGATAGTGCGGTAACTCTGTCATACTTATCATGAGATAGGCAGATGTTTGATTCATAGTAATGGCACGTGTGGGTGTGTGTGTGTCCATATATGTTACATATGCTGAGGAATACATCCCAAATGTTTTTCACTCTCCTGTACACTGTTATAGACATCTGTACAAAGTGAAGTGCAGAAAGCAAGACATAGGCAGGTGTTTGAATCTCACACATGTCAAGTGTCTGTATGTGTGTGACATAGGTGTATATCTTTGTGGATGCCACAGTGTGTGTGTGTGTGTGTGTGTGTGTGTGTGTGTGTGTGTGTGTGTGTGTGTGTGTGTGTGTGTGTGTGTGTATGGCTGTCCGGTCCATGGAGTGAGGCTGTATTTTATCATAGTGAAATGATAAGACCCCCTCCCCCCACCCACTCAATGCAATCTAGTATCCATGTCAATGTCATCCATCTTAGAAGGGCATTCTAACCACCTGTAAAAATATACACACTGGGGTGAGGCTTATTGTTACATAGCCTACTGATGAGCCCCCTCCCCACATACACTCACCACAATCTAGTACCCCTGTTAATGTCCTAGATCTTAGGCCATTCTGCCTACCTGTACATGTGTAATCTCTGTGACGCATCTTGTAATTGCATAGTACTATAATGATGATTTGCACATAGGCAGGGGTTCTCATCCCAGCACTGGCAACTGTGTGTGTGTGTGTGTGTGTGTGTGTGTGTGTGTGTGTGTGTGTGTGTGTGTGTGTGTGTGTGTGTGTGTGTGTCAGAGTGTGTGTTCCTGTGTCTGTGAATCCCTGAGTGTGTGGGTGTGTTACTGTGTCTGTGAATCCCTGAGTGTGTGGGTGTGTTACTGTGTCTGTGAATCCCTGGGTGTATCTGTGTGTTTGCATCCTGTCATGAGAGCAGGTATTACTGCTTGCCATTGAGAAACCACTTTTTCCACTGGTCTTTACCCTTGTCATCTGCTAAACCACTCATTTACCTCCTCTCCACTCCAGGTATTTATACCTGTGATGTCACCCACTATGGATGTGACGGCTCTGGCCACAGTAGCTTTAGATCAGTAAACATGTTTGAAACTTGGGAGATTATAACTGTGATGTGGAAGCTACAAAGTGCATGCAGGTATTGTCATACAGACCTGTGAGTAGTCTACATTTACATATGGGACACTAACCGCAAACACTGACATCCCCAGAACATGCAATTACACCTGAAAGAGGAAGCAGAACATCAAGATTAACATGCAGTTACTGTTGTTACACATGATACATACTGTCAAAAGTACAAAATGCATTCTAAAACTGTAGTACATGGTATGTCTGCTGCCTGTCAACACTACTCAACAATTGTAATCTACAATTGTCTTCCTAGTATGTTCACCCTGTGCATCAGACCATATCAGCATGTCCCTGCACCGATGGTGTGGATGACAGGGATGCGGCACAGGCATCATCATATGCACAGGATGATAATGTTTGACAGAGGCCTAGGCTGCACCATTGGATGACATCATGTGTGTGGGTTAGGGCCTTTGATCTCATTGGGCATGTGTGGATGTTATGCATATGTGTTGAGGTGCCCTACATTTGTTTCTGGTGTGTGTGTGTGTATGTATGCACACAGGTCTGACATGTGACTGGCCTACACAGGGGTATTATTGACAGCTGCAGACTGTACAGGGCAGGTTTTTTAGTTTACCGTGTCTGGGCATGGCCATGTGACCTGCGCCTGCCAGGGGTTGCACGGGCACTACCAGGCAGAGGTCCAGATTGGGTACTGTCTGATGACACATGTCCACTGGAACCGTGTCCCTGTTGAGACCATCCAGGACCTCATGCACATGGCCTGCTGTGTCCTGGTGTGGACAGCACGGCACCAGCTGCACTGCTGCTGCTACCGCCACTATGGGAGCGGGCATGTGAAGTAGCATGTTCACGTAAACTTTCAACAGGTGATGTAGATGGCCTATGTCCACGTGCCTGATGACTCACTCCCACCAGATGTTCCCATGCTCGAGGATTGGCATGCCACAGTCAAGGACTCCCACCATGTCACCCAATCATCTATCCAAAACATCTGCAAGATGATGGTGATCATTTGCAATTGCCTGGATTTTGTCAGTTAAAGAACAGACAGCAGCCCTCTGAAACCTCAGACCTTCTCTGTTGTGCCATTCAGCACATGCCTGTGCCTCCATTACATCCTGAAATATGTGTCTGGTGACACCAGCTGATGTGCTATGTCTTGCAGGGGTATGTTGGCCAGAGGCCCTTCTACGAGCAGCACTGGGCACATGCCTGTGTGGGACATCACCAGTCAGTTGGCTTGAAACATGGTGTGCAGGCACACCTTCCATAGTCTCCACACATTCCTGTTCCATGCTACCACCCACCAGCTGTCCTTCCTCTATGGCCACTGGTGATGGGGTATGTGTAGGCATAAGAACTGTGTGCAGGGATGAGGGGGGATACAGGTAGAATGGCAACCAATGGCACAGATTCAGCCCCTGACAACCCTGCCTGTGCCTCAATCATACTTTCATCATCACTGCTAGAGTCTGTGGGAATACTAACATCAGGTGGACCGCAGGAGGGCAACACACCTACATCAACACCTGTGAGGGGTAGACAAGAACTGTACATTACAAATTATACAGCACAGTACAGACAGACAAACAGACACACAGACAGACTGACATACACACAGACAGACACAGACAGACATACACAGACAGACAGGCAGACACACAGACAGACACAGACAGACACAGAGACACATGCTATGGCACCCAACGGCATACAACATGCATGTCATATGGCAGAAGGAATTCAGCTTAGACAATTATAGTGGTAGTTATCATACATCCCTGAGTTGCACACAACAGGATGCATGTGTTATAGCAGAAGGCATGCACCTTACACAATTATAGTAGTAGTTAGCATACATCCCTGTGTGGCACCATTTGTGTTAGTAGGTTATGCCCCAAACCTGCAACACAATGCATGCAATATGCACTGTTACACCGCACTGCCATGTTTTGTACAACATACCCCACATGTTAACAGACCATCTCTGACCTTTGTACATCTGCCACTGATACTTTGTGTTGGCCACTGCCCCTATGTGTGAGGAGGACATGAGCAGAAGGGTATGCTGAGTGAATACTATGTTAGCCTGAGCCCTAGCTTGCATATCTCCCCCAAAGCAGTGCATGTCTGTTCAACATTATTCTGCTTACCCCTGAGCTGAGTCTACAGACAATGTGCATGTGGCTGTACACACATGTTTGACATGGCTGTCCCTACTTTGCAATTGTGCCACAGACCAGCACAGTTTAACAGTACACCAGCCTGATGTGTGGCATATGACCTTGCCAATCACATGTAGTATGACATGTCTTCTGCTGACGTGTTGAATGAGATGCATACATGTTTAACACAATGGTGTCCTTTGAAATATACAGTGAGGTAATGGTGTCCCAATGCAGGGACATGTTATACTAACATGAACCTTCAGCTGATGCAATATTGTCAGTCCGCCCTACAGATATACAGTGACATACTGCACATTGAGCTGATGTGCATAGCCATTGCAGGGCATCATGTGACTTCACTATTGCTACACAGTGTGAGTTACAGACACATTTCATAGCCATGACTGTGTTCAGATACAATACATATCTAATGTGGAATGTGACCCATGTCACTGAGGTGTATACACACTAAACCCTAATGTGGAATGTGTGACAGGTCACTGAAGGGTATACAGATGACTCCCCTGCACATCTCCAACCATATTGCGATGCCTGGCAACTAAGCCCAGACAGAGCAAGCATGACATTGATGCCTGACACTAGCAAGGTGAATGTACTGTATCTGTGGCCTGATGTGGTTGTATGTGTATGTTGTGCAACACATGTATGTATTTGGATACTGCATAGATGAATGCTTTCATGTCGTGACACACTCAAGATGTTCAAGACAGGTTATGTGGTGGTTTGATGTCATGCCTACACAAGCTGTGCACAGGCCTGTATGATGTTTACTGTTTCACATCTGCAATATCATCATTACACAAAGGCCGTAGTTGTATTGTGATGAGCCAGTCTACAACAGGATGTACACACATGTACATCACTTCTACTGTGTGTGTTGTTTCATGTCTCTGGCCATCCTCCATGGCCATGTATAAACATATTTTGTCCATTGGTTGTGATAGGCATCTATTTCACATGTCAGTGTTGTCCCATATGACATACACCCATAGATGTCATATGTTCCAGTGAGGACAGGGTTATGCAGACAAAGGGTGGTATGTTTGGGATGTGAGATATGTTTTGCAGGATAGTTAAGCAGTGTTGCAGTCAGCCCACTATATGTCATGGACATGTCAGATAGCACATGACATTGTGTGACATTCATAGCAAGGGTATAATCCACAAGGGTGAATCCTGTGGGCTGGCCATACTCCAGCTCCAAAACATTTAGAGTGTGTGCACACATATGCTCTCTGTATAATACTGTTTGTATTCCCCACATGTGTAATGCTGATCTGTAGTACATGTCCCTACAGTGAACCACACCTCCACTGTTGTATTTACAGCTATCCACACATCTGGCAATGACAGTTTGTAAGGTTTAGTGCAGGTGTTTTATATAGTCTTCCATTATTCCACATGGGTAACCACTGTGATGCATTGCAGGTCTGACCTATATATATATATATATATATATATATATATATATATATATATATATATATATATTAACAGGACCAACATACATTATGTGTACATGTGTTAAATGGCCACATGGCAGATAGCATGCTATTAATATGATCTGAGCATCATCAAGCCTGATAAATAATAACAAGCTCACCTGCAACAGGCTGCTGTCACTGCGAAACACCAGAGGTACTTAAATAGGAGTGTCACAGCAGTAATATCATTATCCACACCTGTGTGATAGCTACAGGGTGCAATGTGCATGTTAGCACATAAGCCAGTACAATAGTCTATACTATGGAGTATGCACATCTGTGCATACATAGAGTAGCAAACTATAGTATGTTGCATGTGTGCATACATGCCTTGCATGTGATGTTACATTACATATTGTACAGTAACACATGTAGCTATATGAAATATAGTTGTGTTATATGTGCAGTAGTGACTTACCAGGCAACTCTAGGCTCAGTGGTTGTGAGACACCCACCTCCACAATACTAGCTAAAGCTTCTGGATGGAATTCTGCAGGTGTCCCCAGGTTTGCCAGTAGCTCCTCAGTACGTGTGAGTGGGGGCTGGGTGAGTGGCCCCCCCACCTGTTGCAGCTTGTTCCCTGGCGATTTAATTTGCACACTGTTTCACCCATTTAATGAGGTCGGTGCAGTGTCGGCACACCTGCTGATAGGTGCGATTGTGGCCGCCAACATCATTTACTCTCCTGAAAAGTTCCTCGCACTGGGCATCCCGCTGCTGTGCATCCTGTGGCATGTGGCTAAAGAGTGTTTCATGGTTGTCGAGGAGGTATGGAATGAGGAGCTCATTCTCCAAGCGGGTGTATGGTGGCAGCCTGGCACGTGGCATACCTGGAAGACATAATGATGGAGACATGTTACAGTAATTCACAGAGAAGTACAGAAATGCAGCTGAACATACAGATTACAAATATGTCTTTGCAAATCTATATGACACTAACACAACTGACATGTTTAACTCACACACATTTGACACTTACTGGTGATTTGATGTTATCACCATATATGTGTGTGTCAAGTGATGACATTGCTCATACTCCATGTGGATGTTGTCTTGATGTGGGCATGACTGTTTGCCTGTACTGGTGTCTTTACCTATCAGCACATGCCTGGATGTGTTCACATTAATGCAATAGACCTTAATGCTGTGTATATGTCACATATATAGTCATACACAGCCTTAAGGGACATGACCTGTGACCTTACAGACTTGCTCACAGAAAGCTTTACATGTATGTGTTTTGCCATATACATCTACATGGCACCGTACAGCAGTTTAGCATCCTGCCATGTATTACCTGTGTTGCACATGTGAAACACATGGGGCAATGGCTAGCTTGATGGTATTTGCAAGGTTGGATATCAACTATGGCATGTATGGTCATAGTGAACTAGTAGGCTATATGCCCTGGGTCATTTATGAGCCTAGGCTGAAAGGTTACCTAGCTGTAGCCAACAGACAGGTAAGTTTCAGTGGCCAGTTCAAGCAGTGCCACAGAACTGATCCACAGGGTTACTGATATATTTGCCATGTGGTCATCACACCATGTCTCAAAGAGGGTCAATGTACAGCTTTGCTGGACAGGGATGCATAGTATGACAGGAGTATGTAAAGTGTATGGGACAGGGATCTGTCAGGCATGGAGCAAAAGCTTTTGATATGGTTAACCATAATATACTTCTTGAAAAACTCAACCTTTTCTCTCTCAACTCACATTCTTTACAATGGTTTAGAAGTTATCTAGTAAATAGGCAACAATCAGTGCTTTGGGGGAACAATCTATCATGCTTACTTCCAGTAAATATTGGTGTTCCACAAGGATCAATCCTAGGACCCCTTCTTTTCTCATTATTTATCAATGACCTCTATTTGAATGTGCCACAAGTTACCTGCATCCAATATGCAGATGACTCGACTTTGATCTGCACTGCTAAAAATGTTTCCTCCCTACAGTCTATCACCCAAACAACTTTCCAAAATGTTGAAAAATGGTTTATGCAACACTGCCTCCTCCTTAACCCCAAAAAACTAAGCTTCTTCTCTTTACTCCTACTAATAAATCTCCTATACCTTTCTGCACTATCTCCTCATATAATGATACATCTATTAACCCTGATAAAACCACGCGACTATTAGGTGTAACCATTGACAACCATCTCAACTTTGATGACCATATTAACACTACTATTAAAGCTGTTAATAAAAAAATTGGGACACTTTATAGAATTAAACCCTTCCTTACCCCAGCAGCCAGAAAAAAACATTGCACAGACCCACCTGATTTCCACCCTTTTCTATGCCTCAGCTATATATATACTACCTTATCTAAAAATAACATTACCAAACTCTCTACCTGTTATAATAGTATAGCCAGATTCATTACTGCTACTCCCCACAGAACTCACCACTGTCACAACCTCAAACAACTAAACTGGCTAGAGCTTAACAACCACCTACTCTACCAACAATTACTTGTCATTCACAAGACCCTTCACTTCCCGGACAATACTTCTAGCATGCCAAGACTGATTTGTCCTTATAAAATCTAGCCACACTTCGCTCTGCTAATAAACTCCTAGTATCCTCAACTAAATCTTACAATAAAGCTGGAGATGCATTAATTTCAAATTCCATAGGTAAACATTGGAATCTACTCCCTCAAGATATAACTAATCAAGACTCTACCTCACTGTTCAAAAAACATATCAAGGAACATCTTAAAACTCAATGGCTATGTCCTTGTACTAATCCCGACTGAAAGTATGTCTCCCCACATTAATTTTGCTACCCTTCCCCCTTTCTGAGCTCCAAACTTACACTTTCTATTGTTGAGAGTTACTTCTTAAAAGTATGCCTATTTTTCAACTTGTTGAACTTATCTTATATGTTTTTAGATTTTTTTTTGTAATTCTCTTTTATCAAACTTTTTAAACTTTTATATTGTTTTAAAATAACTTTTTGTGATATACCAGTGTTATTTTTTTGCATGTACTGGAGCTTTTCTCCCCGGGCCTCTACTGTAAACGGATATATATCCAGTTGGACTAGCCCGGTCAACAAATGCAAAATAAATAAATAAAAATAAATAAAATGTTGTGATCCTTGTACTAGAAAGGTGGATGTCCATGAAGTATGTGTTTATTTGAAATCAGGATGTGTAAGTGTAGCATGTCCAACATCTCTGGGTTGGACATGGCTCTATTCAGGGTAGGCATCATGCTACATAGTGGAGTTAGGGATTGGGAAGGCGGGTGTAGGCCATCTGAACATGGTCAATAACCCTTAAAGGAAATATGTAATCGATTATGGGTCACATGAGTGTTGAGTATGGCTGAACAATGATCTCTATATTCATGGATGGCACCCTGTCATGAATAGGGGTGCCAATTATGACTACCTGACTGGTGTGGTGAAGTAACTATCAAAGGAAAGACTACTGTCCAGCTGCATCCCATACACACACACAGTTTCCATTATATTGACCGCTGCCTAGGTGGTAGTTCATGGGTAAAGGGTTTTTAACATAGGGGATGACAATGCAATACTTAGCTGTCTGATTGTGGTCGTACATCACACACCACACATCTGACCCACAAAGGCCCATCTGTATATTGACCACAGCACTCATTGAGCCAGCTATTGCTCCTAGTTCATAGTCATTTGCAAACTTCAATAGGCAGATGCCTTCTGTGTTAGTCTGTGTGGTATAGATAACAAAGAGGGGGTGTACAGGAATTAACCCTGTATTACTGCAGTTGGCACTGGTTTGATATGCATGTATTAGTCAGATACCATCTGTAGTGTTGGTTCTGCCAGCAGTCCAGTTGCCAACCACTTCTGTGACATAGGAATATACACCTAGTTTACTGAGTGTAGCTGAAACACAGTATGGGTGATGGTGTCCTAAGACCTGGCAAGGTCATGATATGCTGTGTGAATCAACTTTACTGTCATCTACAGCTGTACTGACTACATCAAATAAGCTGATAAAGGTTCATGGCCTTACAGACCAGACTCAGCAGGGTAGTAGTGCACTATTTCCCATTATCAGTGGTGTCTCCCCCTTTGTGGGGTGTGATAACTGTTGCTGTGCACCATTCAGTGTGTACACAGCCTGACATGAAGCTATGATTGAACATGATGTTTATGTGGAGAGCAGATTGTCCTGACATTTGTGTAGGATACACCCTGGGATGTTGACAGGTCCCATGCAAGCTGTATGTATGGCTTTAGAGAGTGCAGCTTGTACCTGCATAGTTGTTATTACAGGAGCTCTGTAGTGTACATGGATATATAAATATGTGTACCTGTTTGGGGGGGGTGAGAGTGGGTTTAGGTTATCCAAGACCCTATCTGGATGAACAGGTGCTATTTCTGTAGGTGCAGTACTTCTCATGCCATAGTGCTGTGAAGCACGGCAGGTCTTGTTGTTGCCATTACGATTCATGATACAGCTATAGAATGCTCTGTGGTTGGCCTCATAATATGTGGCTGATTAGTTTCACAGTAGCTTTGTCTGGTTTTATATGGTGCATCTGCATCTTACTGAGTCTGAACAGGGATCACCTCCACTCATGTGTGTCCACTCTTGCAACAGTTACTACCTTCTGTGTTACAGTTTACGGCAGGGTACCACCAGTTTGCCTTCCAGTTTGTGTTTGGTTGAATCCTGGTTCTGTTTCAAAGGCACAATCACTGCACTTATGTGAGTGTTTAAAGTGCATTTGGGTAGGATTCAGCATTTGCACATGCATTGTCCATCTGCATAGGTCCCATGACAGTCAACACTTCGCTTTTAACAAGCATAACATTGGCTTTGGAGACTGACTATGTGTAGCATACTGTTAGCCCTGTTTGTGTGACTATGGTAATCCAGGTCATTGGGGTTGATGAAATCCAACATGCATTGAGCACAGGTGTTGGTACATGAGGGGTCTTCCCAGTTCATAATGGGATAGTTGAGAGTAGCCATTATTATAGTTTTCTGTCTCAATCCTAATATTCCCCATTACAGCACAATATGACAGTTGGGAATTCTGAGGCATGGTGGGTGATCTGTCACAAGGTACAATTTGGATTCCACTTTGGCACACAAGTAGTTGCTCAGCATAATGCATCTGACGTTATGCAAGTGCAACTAGCATGTGGGTGTACATATCCTTCAGGAATATGGATGCACCTGTGGCCTGTGTGTTCCAATAAAGGATAATGGCCAAGAGGTGAGGTATGTGTTATAACATGGTCATACAGGGGTGCTCTCTGGACCATTGAACCATATCTCGGTCACTGCACAGATATGTTCTCCATGTTAAGGATTGACATAAGTGAGTCCATACTGAGTTTCTGAAATGTATCATTGAGTAGTGAGACCCGCAGTTTATTGCTTGGCTGTCCCTGTTACAGCAGTGGATTTTCACTTGACGTTTGCATGATGAAGGCACTCTAGGGGAAGCATGAGCCATAGCCATTATCCAGATTCCCTGGGGTGACAGGTGCAGGCCCTGTCTGGCAAAGCATCATGGTCTGTCAACCATGTTATCCCAGGTAGAGAGATAATGGATACCCTTCGAATTACACCAGTACATTAGACAATTATGGAATACAATCTTTTTGTCCCTGTACTGCACTGTCATTCTGGCCAATGGCAGAATGCTACCCAGGCCCTGGGACATACCTGCATGGACTACAAGACCTGACAGTTCCTACATGTGTGTTTCCATGCAGTCCAGGCTACTGCATCACAGGTCCTGCACAACATGGAATGTGCCAGAGCCATGTGTATAGTTCAAAAGGTGGTCTGAGTGTATGGGTATGTGGCTATTCATGGCAGACAGGCAACTAACAGTATGTTTGCCCTCGTATAGCTTGGTGTGTAACATAGAGCTAGAGATTGCATTCACAAATGAGTACTGTTGGGCATGTTTCTGGCCATGTGTTCTGAGGTGTGGCACAATTATGCAAACTATGTCATACAGTTTGTGTATTATGTTGTTTGTCTATTCCAGCTTGGGAGGTCTCTTGCTTGGCCAGATACTTAAAAGCCTCTGTGAATGTGTGTGATGTCTGGTGGTATGTGTGGGTGTCCTTACTGTGCTCTGGTAAGGGTATGTGTTGGTTGTGGTGATGAGATGCATGTGTTAACCTACACCTCGTGACTCTCCAGTCCAGTCATGGCTGTAGACTGGACTGCTTTCCAGCTTACCCCTGTAGCTGCATCCAAGACAATGTGTGGGGTGTAGTGTTAGGTGGGTTTGGCAGTGTACATGGCATAGAGATTACATTCCCCCAAGATGGCCACATACACAAAGCTGACATTAGTAAACACCAGTAGCTGACTAGTGGACATGCCTGTATGAGCATTCAGTACTACAAGTACCAAGTACCGTATTTAGTTTACTTATTGCTTATGAAGATGTTTTAGACAGTTATGCTCACTAGTAAATATTTGTGTTATGGATGTGACAACACTGGCCATTACAGAAACATAGTAGCTACCTTTAGCAGCAATCCTCCTCTGAGGAGCACATCACATCCTGATAGTTGATTACAGATGATGCAAGTGTCAACAGGTCTGTATCCTTTTCTGGGTATATACTCACATATCCACCAGAACCATGAGCTCTGTTGGGCACAGACACCCACTCACTAAACAGAGTCAAGTATCAATAGACTCTGCTGCCACTATCAGCATGATCAGGATATAATCAGATAGTGTAAGTCACCACCTATGAAGCAGCTATTACACATGGGCAGCAGTCTTCTACATCTTACACTCCTACTGCAGATGTTATACTGGAGTTAAAGATGATATGCAACCTGTTTAATTACCAGTACTGTGCAAAACTTTACATACAGTATTTGCAAGCAGCTGTTAGGTTGGCAATGAGATGTTAGGCTACACAAACCCGAAAGTTCAACCAGTGTGTCTCTACTCTCAATATCCACTCTATGTAGGTGTGCACATAGACATTTGGCCCAGCCCTGTAACAAGGGTCACTACACATTTGCATAACATGTACACATGCACAGCTGTTATTGCTTGCAAACAATACTAGAGAGGTGGATATTACATATCTTATGTGCATGGATAGTTACCTAGCTCTTCCAGTTTTCTTTGCTATCAAGCTGCTAAACTGTCAGATGAATACAAGCCATATGTATCCTGTTATTGAGTATTGTAATTGCCAATAGACATAACTAATGTTTGCATAACATAACAGAAATGCTATGTAAAATGGAATAGAGATCTGCCTAAAATACTGTACATTACACAGTTATTGGCACAATATCCCACAATGTAAATCATATTTGCACAGTAAGCCCACCTCTGACATGTTCATCTCACTAATACACTCATACATGTGTCTACTGTTACAATATATCAACATATACTATCCCCTGTTATAGCACATACTTGTTGGACCAACCCTGACACTGACAGTGGCTGGAAAAGAATTGGTGAATTCAAAGCCCATATATATCATCCCTTGTGGTGTATGAGGAGTTTACCTTGTGATGTACAGCAGTACACACATAGAATGCTAGAAACATTACTACTGCTCAGCAATACATCACTACAAGATAGCTATTTCCACTATATGCATTGATTACACTGTAATTATTACAGAACAGGTACTACATACACAGACATATTAAATGCTATACATACCTTCTTAATTATTGGAGGTGTTATTGACTGGTATATTAATCATTTTCGGTTTGTGTTTCAATCTGCTGTTGGGTATTTTGTGCTGCTCTGCAGGTAGATACAGATGGTTTGAATGTGTGACAAGGCATCCTTTTATAGTTGGAGATCAGTAATGTGCTATCCTGATCACCAATTGGTGTTCCAAAGTAGTTAATTACATGCACATCAGCTGTGCAGCTACTCCCTTAGCCAATACCATGGCAACAGTGGAGTATAATTGAATACTCCACTTGGGTGTTGTCCCTTTGCCTTACTTGTGAGGAAGACAGTCTGTAAGTGTTGTCTGAAATCTAACAGCTGTGTGGAGACAAACACAAATATATTGTGTGTAATGCCTAGAGGATTTGGTCTAAATGTGAGTACTGCTGTTATATTTCTGAACATTGCTACTTGTGCAGGGTTTGTCTGTACCTAATACTTCTGCATATGTTTCAGTCTGGCCAGGATGTTTGACCAGCTCGTCTGTATGGCTATGCATATAATGTTAGGGGGTTTACAGTGTACTCACCAGACATCTTTAGTTTGGTGCAAATTTGTATCATACTGTGCTAATAATCAGTAACTGGTAACACTTCCTGGTGTAATTACTTTTCAACCCTCTGAAACAGGATGAGTTCAAACAAACCCTGTAACATCAGCAGTTCTTCCATTGCATAACAGCAATTATTTCACATGGGGCCATGTTACTGTATCTCTGTCCAGGTATGTTAAGGCTTCGGCAGATGTCGTACAGTGGGTGAATAATTGGTTATGGTATGACAGTATGTATTTTTGTAATTAGTTTGGGTGTGGGGGAGATGTTGGTGGGTGTACGTAGCAGATGCAGGTGTGTAGGAACTGCTTTTATACATATTCTATATATGTGTGGGGGTTCTTTCCCTATGTGAGCACCTATCTCTTAGTGGACTAATACTATGGTAATTGCAGGCTGATTCATTAAGGCACTGTTAAATGTTCCCTGTATAGCATGCAGGTAATGTTAGTCCTTGAATCCTTTTAGCAATACATTGGAATGTATTAAACTTTTGCTAAATGAAAGATGTCTGTGTATTTCTGTCATGGATATTTGCAGTCATTGTAGTTGTGTTGGTGACTAACCCTATTTGGCTCATGTCCATAGAACATATTTGTAATAGTGTATTGGCATATACTTTTCATATGTTATTATTTATTTATTTGTTTGTTTATTTCCAGTTTGATAACCAGGGAAGTCCACTAGGCCCGAAAGCCAGTTTTCAGTGGAGGCCCGGGGAGAAAAGCTCCATATTACAAACACATTGCACACTTAAAGCTCCATATTCCTAAACACATTGCACACTTAAACAATTTACAAACAAGTAAAAATAACATTTTATACACTTGTATTGTTAGCATAGAAGAAAAATATACATAGATATGAAATGCAAATGAAGTAAATCAGGAGAAGTTATGTTCATATTGTTTGTGGGTGGCAGAATGTGTGATTGCTATGGTCCATGTTAAACACTTCAGATGCTGTATACACACATGTATGTATGTATGTGTCTATATATATATATATATATATATATATATATATATATATATATATATATATATATATATATAGATATAGCTATGTATATAGATATAGATATATAATATATATTATTGCATATGTTTATACGTACCTCCATAGATGTGTAGATGTTTTTAACCATCTCTATATATATATATATATATATATATATATATATATATATATATATATATATATATATATCTCTATATAACATATCTCTCTCTCTCTCGCTCTCTCTATATATATATATATATATATATATATATATATATATATATATATATATATATATATATGTATATAAAACATACACCTTTCATTGGGTACATGGTGGTTTGTCCTATTTCCACACAATCCTCCCTTTTGTGTTTTAACCTGTCTGAATACACAACCTACATAGGTACACCTCAAGTAGCTTAGTGGTAAGTTATGCTGAAGATGGTGTACATGGTTGCGGGTTCTAATGCTGAAAGTGGTTATTATTTTACCTCTCAGAGTAGGCACTGGTAGGGAAAGTGTGATTAATGCACATTTAAGTAGTTGTAAGCAGGTTTGCCCATGGTCTGCGCGACGTTAAGCAAAGGTTAAACCTGTGAAGCGCTTATCCATTTAACCGTGTTTAAGCACCGCTTACTATCGCTCAAACCCAAGCAAACCCGCTTACACCTGCTTAAAAGTGCTTTAATCAACCTGCATCCAACAGCCCTTATTCTGGCCCTCAAAACAAATTAACAGCCCTTGCAGGTCTTGAACCCAGGACTGTGAGTACCACAGTCAATGACTTTACCACTAAGGCATCTGAGATATGTACAAATGTTATGGAGTTTCGAATATACATTTTGCTACGGGCATTCCTCACTACTGAAAACATATGTGACAGTCAGTTTGTGTACATTTGTATGATACATGTTAGTGTTCATATGTTTGTGGAATTAAGAGTTGCAATGTGACCTGACACGGTGTATTATGGATGAGAATGGTTCTTGTTTTGTGTCCTTTTTATATTGCCCCCATACTCCATGTATACCCCTCCAGTTCACTTATGGAACTTCCAATATATATATATATTTAGAATTAATTTGTAACAGTTATACATATGTATACACAAAGTGTGTTCATAAATGTTTATATATATATATGGCTATAGATGTAACTGTATATATATATATATATATATATATATAAATATATATATATATATATATATATATATATATATATATATATATATATATATATATATATATTTCTATCTATGTGCAACATCACTGACATGTATATATATATATATATATATATATATATATATATATATATATATTTAGAATTGATTTGTAACAGTTATATATATGTAGACTTGTATATGTTGATTCACAAACCACAGTACATTACAGTGTACTGTACATATGTACACAAAGTGGCTGTCCCATTTGTGGTCAGTACTGTGGAATGCCTATAGTATAAGGTGTAGTCTAAAGACCATGAGACATATATACAGCTCAGATGGCTTAGCGGTACGTCCCATGACTATGGTGTGCACGGTCCAGGATTCAACACCTGCGATGTTTTAAAAATGTTTTTACTCCAGAATAAGGCTCATTTAAGCAGTTGTAAGCATGTTTAAAAGTGTTTGTGTGACATTAAAGCAGCAGTTACACAGTTAAATGAACTTTAAAACTTATAACCTGTGCGCACAAACACGGCCACACTGCTAACTACTCAGGATATATACATTTTAGTGAAGTAATATCTCACTATGTGCTTACATATCATTACATTCTCTGTTGACTTAACTCTCCAGCACACATGGGTTTATATGGGTGTTTCAAATGTTTGTTATACTGAAGAATACTACCTAAATATGCAAGCTGTGGTTAAGGTATACTTTTTAACATGAACAACATATTTGACTTTATTGGGATTTGAACCACAAATGCACAGATACTATGCAAATGCTGTAACCATTACACTATTGACATGAACATTGCTTCTGCCTATTTCCTATTTAGATGATTTCTATGTGTAAGCTAGGCTAAGCAAAGGGCGGAGGCACCCAAACCCACTGAGCTTCACTTACTCTTGAAATAAAAACATAACAAATGAAATGAGAGACTATAAATTAAATTCATAACTACATTAGGCATAGCCCCTCACTGGTACACTTCAAGAGAAACCTTGATGTGTGCATGGGTAACAGAATATACACTCCTGGGATCATGTGTCCCAGAACCATACAGTCAGGTGGTGGGGGAGCCCCTCCAGTTTTATTGCTGCAAGACCTGTTGGGGAAATTGAATGGTGTTGATTTTTCACATTAACATGCCCTTTTAGATCACTAAGTGCCCTATCACCCTCCGCCACCCCAGTCTTCAACAGCTTTCGTCAACTCTGCCTGGAATTACTTCATTGGCTATGCTTAACACAGGCTCATTTACTTCATCAATGGTGCAGAGAAAGCCAACACACTGTAGCTATGCTTCTAAATGCCTTTGGGCAGATAGCCTACTACCTATCTGTGAACCTTTAAAGTGCAGGCCATCACAGACATAATATGTGAATAAACAGAGCTTTCAGATCACAATATACAGTGAAAAATCACCATGTAGTCAGAAAACAGTTAAGTACAGCAAGAACATACAGAACACTGATACTTAATCACTCCAAAAGCCTATCTTGGAAGCTAGAAGACTTGTATAAGTTTAAGGCTTTCTATTGCTTACCAGTAGGTTACCTACAGGAAAGATGAGAAACAAGCACAGATGGGAAACATGCATGCAACAATACCATACTGGCTTGCATGTGTCAGCCTTAGGCTTTGGAATACTGGCCAAGGCTATTGGCACTCCCATGGTGTTTTTTTAGGCAAGTCACAAAGGTGAATCCCACCTCCTTAAACAGCACAATAGCAAAATCAATGAGGGCTATGCTACTCAATGCCAGGGGTTGTAATCACAACATGCACGCACTCACAGCACTCCTCAGTATGGACAACGTCAACATCTGTGCAGTAACTGAGACCTGTTTTAAGGCTCCTGAGAGCACACCAGCACTACCAGACTACAACCCATACCATACATTTTGGCCACAGGACATGGACTGACAGACATGGAGGGGGTGTATCCATATTTATCAGGGATACCTATACCTCCAGGTTAGTGGGGCAGCATGATACCTCTGAGATCATCCACGTGCAACTAACATCAGCCACAACTGCAATGCAAACTGTGGCCTGTTACAGATCACCCTCCATGACCCAGGACCACCACTCCAACTACCTGAAGACAGTGGAAAACATGACAGTCCTACCGAACACCCTGGTATTGGTCAATGTCAACTACCCTACCATTAATTGGGAAACTTACTCGAGTACTCACTTCCAGGCCCAGTGCTTCCTGGAATTTATCACCTCATATGCCCTGTATCAGATGGTGAACTCCCTAATGAGAGGTGGAAACATACTAGAAGTGGTAATCACCAACATGGGCGACAGGTGCACCACAGCAGAGGTAAACCTGGTCACTGCTTAGATCTGACCATGAACTATTCACTGATGATTTCCACACCCTACCATCTCCCCCACCCAAGGAAGCCACAGTGAATACCTTTCCTACAGCTAAATTCACACTACTAAAGACAGAGGTGGGAGGTGTCACAGCCCCCACGCTAAGGGAAAACACTGCTCAAGATACAGACAGATTTACAAATGCACTCTATAAGCACCTACAAGGATGTAAGGATCATGCCATCACCGGTAAACCAAGACTCACTCCTCCTAGACAAGGACACCAGTCTGGTGGACCCCTGCAATAAATAGGCTGTACAACAGAAGGACAGTAGTCCAGAAAAACAGCAAATCCCAAGAAGGGCAGACATCCGTGACCAGTATTAGTAAGAAACTTAGGTCCCTCATGAAATCATCCAAGGCTAACATCAACTGGATAATAGGCAAGGATTCAAAAGATAACTACAAAGCCTTCTTTAGTTATGTCAGGGATCTGATACTGACCCTACTGATATCGCCAACATTCTTGCAGATACATTCAGTGCAAACTTCACCCCCTAAAGAGCCCACAACAATACCCGAAAAGTACAGTATCCCAGACATCAGAGACAGACAGGTGGAAATGGCCCTCTGAAATGGCAAAACACAGCATCAGTGGAGGCAGATGGTGTCCCAGACTGCATCTTGCAAACACTACAAGACAAACTAACCCCCCACCTAATTAAGCTTTTCAACCTCAGCCACTACACAGGCTACATGCCCATACAATGGTGCATAGCTACGGTTATTCCACTCCACCAAGGTGGAAACACAACTGACCATGGTGACTACCACCCCATAAGCCTGACTAGCCTGGTCTGCAAAGCTATGAAGTGCATCCTCATGGCACTCATTAACAAAGACATTGGTAACCTCCCAACACTTGACCCAACCCAGGTCAGCTTGGCTGAGTGTAGATCATGCCTACTGAACCTGTCTTGCAGACCGTCACCAAGACATTAGATGAGGGGAGAGGTGGTTCACACATACTTCCTGGACCTTGCCAAGGGTTTTGACACCATTCCCCACTCAGGTATTATTGATAAACTCACCAGCCTGTACATAAACCCATACATCACAGGATGGGTTGCCAACAAGCTTACACACAGAACCCACATGGTAAGACTAGCAGCCTCCAGGTCCAACTCATAACCAGTCAAAACTGGTGTCCCACAGGACTCAGTCCTGGGACCCCTACTGTTTGGCATATACTTCTCAGAGGTACAGGCAAACACAGGTGGACTACGGCAGGCCATGTTTGGCAATGACTGCAAACTGGGAGCCATAATTGACAGTCCAGCTGACACAGACATCCTTCAGGGGGCCTCACAGAGACCGACACAAGGTGTCAAAGTCATGGCCTCCAGCTAAGTGCCACAAACTGCATGATCATTCCATTTTGGAAGAACTAAACACCCACATATTAACACATAAGTGGCAGCCACTTTAATACAGGTGAAGTAATAGGATATCTGGAGACTAAGGTAGATAGTGATCTCTCCTTTGACAATCATATCTCCAACGTAGTTAGGGCATCCTTCTATGTAGGCCATCTGATTACTAAAGGGTTCACATCTAGACATACTGAGGTTATAGTGCCCCTTTACTCATCACTCATCAGTCCCATCATAAAGTATAATAACCCATTTGGGATGTACCTCAGAAGACACTTCCGACAGCTGGAAGGTCCACGAACGTATCTCGCCAAGAGAATTACTGGCCTCAAACATATGTCCTATGCAGCCAGACTGAATAAACTTCTGCTTTACTCAGTGGCATCTCGTTTACTCAGAGATGATCTCTGCTGGCCAACAAAGCCATGTCCAACTCAGGCTTAATGGATATGCTCCACCTATGGGAATCCATGTCACAGTGGGCCACATGCTGTAGTGAGCAAAACCTTGCCACAACAATAACTAGAAGATGCTGGAGGGACAGATTCCTGTCACAAAAACTCTCCATGCTTTGGAACAACATCCCTAATTACATTATACAGAGACCCTCACTAACACTGTTCAAAAGAAACCTTGAAGAGTGGATGGGGAACAGTAGATACACCCCAGGGATCTCACCATTTGGCTCTGCTCCACAAAGGGACAGCTAATTAATCAATGGGGTGGCAAAAGCTGACACATTTTGGCTAGGCTTATGAATGCCCTCAGGCAGTTAGCCAAGTACCTACCTATGAACCTATGAACCTATACATACAGTATCAGCACATGCTGATAGCTTAATTCACTGTTCAGGTGTTGACTTACCTTGTGCCAATAGCAGTTGTGTGTGCAATAGTTGAGGGCTGCCTATGTTGGATGCACACAGTAGACTCCCTATACATGACAATTTACAGGTAGTCTTGTGTGTGTGTCATCCATTTTTACTGTGTGTGCATGTGGAGAAAGGTGTCAGCCCCTAGGTGCCTACACTGTCAGTGCGTGTGCTATACATTCCCTTCTTGCCGAGGCATGGGCATACTGGGCATGCCTCCATCTGCCTACTGGGGCTGGCTCAGGGTGTTCGTGGTCTGAGTACCTCTGTGCCTGTGGGGCCCTTGGCAATGGTGGTGGGCTTTGAGGGCCTTCACCATTCTGTCCCTGCTGCAGCTGTTTCCACAGGATCATATAGTGTAGCATGGCGCATACTATGAAGATATGGGCACACGTGCCTGGAGAGTACTGCAAGGCTCCACTAGATATGTCCAAGCAACAGAACCATGATTTAAACATCCCAAACACATGCTCTATGATGATTCTGTGCCTCATTAGGGCATTCTTGCATGGGTGTGTGTGCATTTCTGATGAGAGTCATCATCCACGGTTCCAGTGCATAGCCAGCATCCACCACTAGGTGGCCATATGGGATGTCCCCCCTGGCAAATACCTTATACAGCTGTGAGGCATGCCAGATGTGGGAGTCGTGATAGCTTCCAGGGCTGCCAGCACACACATCCATGATAATGCTCTGAGCATTGCACACAACCTGGCAGTTGATGGAGGTGTATCCCTTGCGGTTTATGTAACGCCTACCCTGCTCACCGGGAGGTGATTTGGTGTGTATGTGCGTGCAGTCTATTGCACCCAGTACCTCTGAGTATTCTGCCACATGGTGGAAGAGACACATATTGCTGGCCAACTCCTCCTGCATTCTGGGGAAGTATATGTGCTCATTGGCATGTGGTAACGTGGCATCCAGGAACTGGTGAAGTACCCTGGATGCTGATGCCTTTGAGATCCCCATGATATGCCCAGTTGACCTTTGAAAGGTACCTGTAGCTAGTATTCTCAGGCTTACACATACGTTCGTATCCACTGGGATGGGTTCCCCTCTGTTTGTTCTGGCTCTGAGGCGTGGCCGGCACAGCTCCACAAGTTGCTGTAGGGTGTCCCTGTCCACCCTGTAATGCTCTACTATCTCCAGATCATGTAGCTCCTGGTAGGTTACACTAGGTCTGAACACTCTTCTCCTCCTCTGGTGCCTGAGGTGGTTGTCAGCATCATCCTCCACACCACCTTCAGTCTCCAATACATGCTGGTGGATCAAAGCTATGGCAGCCCCTAACATGTACATATTAAAAGTTCCCCGTCTGTATACACCAATGGTGCAGAGTGTATGGGAATACACAAGTGTGTGTGTGAGATGCTTTCACACTTTATACTATTGTGCTATGGATGCAGCTGATTGGGTGTGTATGAGCAATTCCAGCTGCAGGGTATCTTAATTATGGGTTTTACACTGAGTACTGCAAGTGTAGGGCCTTTATTGTGGAGTTATGCTTGCCTGCCTTGATTAATCTGTTGCCCTTTAATTCACTTTTAAACCTGGATTCCCTCCCATTGTCAGGCATGCATCCATCTGCCGTCTTTCTTGTTTTGTACTTTCCCTACCCAGTCATGTGTTGCAAAATGTGTCTTGTAGCTGATATAATGCAATTCTGCTTTGTTCTGCGGTGACACTTTACTGTTTTCTTTGCAGTACAGCCCCTCCCCTTTCCTGTTCTGCAGTTAGCTGCTTGCAGCCTTGTTAGCTGTTGTCAATGGCCCACTGTAGGTTCCTAGGTGTTAGTCATTTGTACTCCAATTTCCCTGCTGCAGCATTTCCTTATTTTTTTCCTATATGCTTCCTGTTTCAGCTCCAGTGCGTGCCGCAAACCCATTTACCAAGTTTAAGTGCATTTCCATCTCCATTCACATGCATACTCGGTTACTTTTGTGTGCTCTCAGCTAAGCAAAGCTATAGCCAGTTCAACACACCCCTTTCCTGCAGCTTTGCATAGCTATGGGCAAACCAGAATAGCAATGCTCTAATGTGCTTACAACAAAGGTGGCACACCCCTCTCTTGATGTCATCTTTATCTCAAGGGCACACCTCGGTGTTATAATGCTATGCTGTGAAGTGCGTCCTTACACCAGCTGGGAATCTGTGATTCACTATTACTCATCTCATTTGCATGGCATTGCCTACTAATTCCTAGCTACCTCGCATAACACTGTCACAGCCCCTTAGCAACCCTGCCATTGACTATTATGGGGAAATCATGATATGTGTTACATTGCAGTTTTATTCTATATTTTTCTATTTTCCTTGCAATCCCATTTGCGCGCTGCTGCCCTGCCCTTAATCTTTGCGACAGTGCGAAAAAAAAAATTAAATGGTATTTTTATATTTCGGACATGTTTTTTTATGCCAATAGCTATATATTTAGCCATTGGCATATATTAACAATATAATCCATGTGTTTGGTCGGCTGTTATGGCTCCGATTTTATGTTTGCAAAAATGTAAACCGTTTTTTTACGGTTTACATTTCTGCATGCTTACACTACGCCTGCATCACTTCCTGGATCACTACATACCTTCATTTGCATGCTGTACTGCTGCACATGTGGTAATTAGCATACAGGGGCCCGGAGCTGTGCGGGCATAGCGTGCGCAGGTAGTGCACGTGGACACAGCTTGTACCTGGATCGCTCGCCGGCCATATTTGGTGTTGGAACACTGATGCAACGCCTGCACATGGCGCAAGCTTCATGAATCCTGGGGATGGTTTTCATAGTCATGAAAGCTGCCTTTCTTTGCCTTCTGTTTTTCTTTGATTGCATTTCTTATTCTTGAGTATGCTACTTGTACTTTGAGCATTTTTATCTGTGAATCTCAAAATCTTTTACCAATACACAAGTTTCCTAAATGACTTTAAAATGTTAATTCACCCTAAAGTTAGTCTTTATACAAATAATCATGTAAATGCTTTTTACGTTTTGTACAATAAGGAATGTCTGTCTAAAGATGTGTGATAGGCTTCCATTAAACTCTGCCTTTCTTATAAAACCACAATTAGAACACTGAATTTCATTTTGAATTGTCCTAAAGTATTGGTTTGGAAGCTAGAATTCAAAAACTTTTATGTTTTGTAGTGTAGTTACCATGCCTCCACAAAGACAAAAACAGTAAAATAGCTTAGTTTGCTATTAGAAGAAATGCCACTTCCTTGATGATTATTGACAGAAAAAAAAATTGCTTACACTTTAGTCTAAATTCAAAGAAGCTCTCATTTTAGACGAAGTATCTTAATTAACACCACATAAAGCAATTCAATGAAAAAGCATGGCTGAAACACTTTGCAGTACGCTAGAAATTATTCCTGCTTTCAGTGCCAACAGAGCCTTCATTTTACACAGCAATTTAGAAAAAAAAAAACCTCCATAAACATGCTTAGTTAAAATGATCTTGTCAGAACCAGGTGTTCTTTGTTTAATGCTATAATATGTGAATGTACGTGTATGTGTGTCTGGGGGTGGGTGCAAGTGCATGGACCTTTCATACCATTTAATTACTTAATGATTTACTGTAGACATTTAAACATTTTAATAGCCCCTGCTATCTACATTCTTTAATATTTTCTGAATGATCAAAGTTTTGTCTGCCTTTTTCATTTGTGAGTTGTAAGGGTGAGAAAACATGCTAGTGACTATCCTGTAAGAGAGCTTCAGATATCCTTCACCCTTTGTATGAAGAAGCAGCCCCTGACATTTTCTTAGGCTGTCACATTGTTCAGTTTCTTTGTATAAGCACTTGCTTTTGAAATTATTTTTGTGCAGAGAATACTACTTGCCTGTTGTGCATATGAATCATTCAGTCATATTTCATTCATTCTTTCATGCTCACTTCTAGAGAACACAGATTTGATCTTTTGGTAAATTTATTATAAAATTTCTGAAAACCTGAAAACAGGTCATAAACAGTTTGTATATTGTAGTGCTGTTACATTCTTTTCTTGGTAGTCTGTGAAGGTTCAGTGTTAATCATATTTGTTTTATTCCACTGGTGATAGGGTTACCACCCATAATTCTTTGCAAAGACAGTCCCTCTTTGGACAGCTGCATCCTGCAAAAAAAAAACAACTAAAAAAATGGCAAATGTCCTGAGATTTAAGGACAACAATATTTCTTAAGTTTTCATTAATAATTACATACAACAGTTATTTTGTATCTGAAACACCTATAAATAATATGAAATAGCATGCACAACTAAAATGCTACAATAATAAGCTTTTATTTTGACAAAATAGTGAAGGTCTGTCCTTTGCATTGGCCATGGGTATGTTTTGTCTTGCAAAATCTCACATTTCTACAAAAAAAATGTCCCACTTTCGGCATTTGAAAAGGTGGCAATCCTAACTGGTGATATGTCTGTTTATATACCTGCTTGTATGACAGACATCAGCTACACCTTAAAAAATGTTTCCCTGAACCATTACTTCTGTTTTTATAGACTTTCCCAAGATACATCGCAAACCTACACAAGAACCATTTTCAAGCCCATGTCAGATAAACTGTCATCCTACACATCACCCATTCCTTGTGGGAAGTGCCACTATAGCACATTCAAGTTCTAAAATCCTCTGCACGTACAGCTCCAGTGCTATACATGGGTCTATCCTCCACTTATCCGAAAATCTGTATCATGCTTCCTATACATCTCTAGCAAATAATTATTAAATATACCTTCCTCCATGAAAATTGGAATGCAGTACTCTCTAATAATCCAGATCTGCTCTTGAACAATAGTGTAACACATTAACTCCTCCCATATTATTTTACTTGAGTATCATTTTCTGCTTTGTGGATACTTGTACTTTCATTTAAAATGGCTGAGACTGCTTTTCAGTTTCTGAATTCTCACTGCATGATTTTATATTATTAAATATGAGATTCATCTGATCATCTGTTAGAGCTTT